>NW_007249739.1:481959-487262 GCF_000164805.1 Carlito syrichta
CGGGTCTCGAACCCGCGCGCTCAGCCAATCCACTCACCTCAGCCTCCCAAAGGCGTGGAATTACAGGCTGAGCCACCGAGCCCGGCTTCCTACCTCCTTTAATTCAGGCCTCACTTACGAACGTTGGCCTGTCCCTGCTCCAGGCTCCACCCTTTTTATCCCCCTGGCTACCCCCACATCCTCCCCACCAACTGAAAGCACAGAGTGGAATCTGGGACCAACCCAAATGTGCACCAGCCTCACTTTTTCCGCCATCTCCAGCGGCCGCCAGCCGGCCACAGTGGCTTAGGGGAGGCACCCTGGCCTCAGAATCTGAAGAGCCCAGGACCAGCTCTGCCACTCATTGGCCGTGGGATCTGGGACATCGCCTTTCCTGTCTCCCAGTCTCAGTTTCCCCATCTGCAAATGGGAATCACTTCACTTGACTTCCAAAGCTGCTGTGAGGGTCAAGTGAGGTTAACACACAGGGAGAGGGTTTTAGACTGGGATGGTTTGACCCAGCCTCAAGGATAGCGACTGGGGCTCCTCTCTGTTTTCCAGGAGTCTCATTGGAAATGGAATGTCTTATGTGCTAGGGATGGATGGGCGGGAGGTCTAGGCTGGAATTACCGAGTGGGCTGGGCTGTGTGTGAGCGGGGTAGGTATCCAGCATGAGCAGAAGCCCGGGGTGCTGGGTGGCCACATGGTGTGAGGCTACAAAGAAGATTCTGCACCTGTGAAATGGGCAACTGCTTAAGGCAAAAATGCAACCAGATACTCGTGTGGGAGACGGAGATGATAAATAGATTTCGGCCTTTCCTTCTGGGAAGCGGGGTCAGCTGGGAATCCAAGGATGGGTGCAGCTTCATCTCTCCTGGCTCTCACTCTGTCTAGGAGACTCTGAGACCTTCATTCGACTTTTCCAAATCTCAGTTTTCTCACTGGTAAAATCAGGAAAATCGTCCTCACCCTCTTTCACATATAGGTAGTGGTCCGAAGCGAATGTGGTGGCTGGGTTTTGGGGGGAAGCTTTTTGGAGAGCATGCAAGTCATTAACACAGGAGCTCATTTTCTTCTTTTTTTTTTCTGAGTTGGAGTCTCACTCCGTCACCCAGACTGGAGGGCAGTGGCCGCTCCCGGCCACCGCAGCCTCAACCCACTGGGCTCCGGTGATCCTTCCGCCTCAGCCTTCCGAGTAGCCAGAATTACAGGCGCGTGCTACCATGCCCGGCTGATTTTTGATTTATTGTAGAGATGAGGTCTCGCTGCCCAGGCAGGTCTCGAACCCGTGAGCTCAGGCAATCCACTGACCTCAGCCTCCCAAAGGCGCGGGATTACAGGCTGAGCCACCAAGCCCGGGCTCATTTTCTTCTTTAAGGAAGAAAAACTTGGCCTGGGTCTTCTTTTCTCTTTTCCAACACAGAACTGACAACGACTCGTGGAGTCAGAAGCTCTTTTCTCCAGAGCAGTGACATCAGGGTCCCCCAGTTGGAGCCTGGGGCCCGTGGAACTTTCCCCAGACATGGCTACCCTCTTGACCGAGAGCGTTTCTAGACAGAAGAGAGCGGGTTTCCATATGTCATCTGTCCCTGAGTGGGTGGGGGATTATGATTTCCCGGGGCCTGATTTTGTTGAGAATC
This sequence comes from Carlito syrichta, assembly GCF_000164805.1. Taxonomy (NCBI): domain Eukaryota; kingdom Metazoa; phylum Chordata; class Mammalia; order Primates; family Tarsiidae; genus Carlito; species Carlito syrichta. The sequence goes on from NW_007249739.1 coordinate 483,579, forward strand.
CATGTGTTTCTGGACAGAGGAAAGCTCATTTTGGCTGCCAGTGGGGCAGCCTGTGGGGAGGTGGTGGAAGCTTCCAGAACACCCAACCCCACTCATTCCTGACGTGTACCAACCCTGCCTGTTCACTGTGCTCAGGGGAAAAACTATTGGCGAGAGAGGAGACCTACGCTTGTGAAGTGTTTTACCAGATATTTCACCTGGTGTCCTGTGTTGAGATCTCACAGAAGATCTGTGAGATCAGCATCGTGCGACCATTTCACAGACAAAGACGAGGACACTCACTGAGGTTTAGGAATGTCACAAGTGGCATCCTGGGCGTTAAATTCTGCGGGTCAAGCAGCGACAAGAAACACCGTGTTGTGGCTCGCTCCCACGGATGTCTAGACATGTCCTGTTAACTTCTTACCCTTCAGCTGTGCTGAGTAGCACCGGTCTTTTGGGGTCATTTAACCACGGCCGTTTTCTTTCTTTTCTAGTCCTCCCACGCGGTCCCGCCTTCCTGAGCTTTCAGGTCTCTTATGTTGTGCCTCCCTTCACTTCAACCCTGTGAGGGCACCAGGGACATTAGTCTTCTCATCAAATCAGTGAGGAAACTGAGGCACAGAGATGGGAGCAGCGTGCAGAGGCACAGCAGAGCCGTGACGCAGATATAGGCTTCCTGGCTCTGGAGGAACCCGGCTCCTGCCAACCTCAGGCAAATCTGGTGACTGTTTCTGTGACACACTAGATGTGGACGCCAACAGGGTGCAGGTACTCAGCTCCCGAAGGAGAAAATTACGGACCCTTGGTGTCAACGAATTCCCCCAGTCACTTTGGGACACAGGACAGCTCTCTCCTTTTCTGTTTTTTTTTTTTAAATAATATATTTTATGATTTAGAGCCACTTTAAGTTTACAGAAAAAATGAGCAGAAAGTACAGAGAGAGCCTATACGTTCTCCGTCCCCTTTTCCCTACCTTAAAACCATGCCATAGCTGGGTGTGGTGACTCAGGCCTGTAATCCTAGCACTTTGGGAGGCCAAGGCAGGTGGACTGCTTGAACCCAGGAGTCTGAGACCAGCATGGGCAACATAACGAGGCCTCCTCTCTAAGAAATTAAAACAAAAATTAGCCAGGTGTGGTGACACGCACCTGTAGTCTCAGCTATTCGGGAGGCTGAGGCAGGAGAATCGCCTGAGCCCAGGAGTTCCAGCCAGGCAGACAGAGTGAGACCCCGACTCAGACAAAGCAAAACAAAACAACAAAAAACACTGCCATGGTTGGGCACGTTTGCCGCACTTAATGAACCAGGAGCAATACGTTATGATTCACCAAGGCCCGTATTCAGGCCTTCCTCTTCATGTTGCAGTATCCTGTATATGCCATTATGTCATCCGACAGGATGGCTTTATTGCCCAACTACTTTCTTGGGCTCCACCTATTCATCTCTTTCTTTTTCCATTTTGAATCGTCGAAAACTGCCGTTCAGGGCCCAGGTCTGAAAGAGCTGGTTCCTTTGACTGCCAGCCTCAGCCTACAACTCAGGCTTTGTGTCTGAACAGGGTGGGACTGGGAAGCTGGTCCGTGGCTCGGTGGAGTGGGGGACTCTGGATTGTCCCCTCCTTCCACATTAGCTCTGCCACTCTTGGGCCGTTGGCTCTGGGACATCGCCTTTCCTGTCTCCCAGTCTGTTTTCTCATCTGTAAATTGGGAATTTTGTTGAGAATCCCTGTGTTTCTGGAGAGAGGCAAGGTCATTTCGGCTGCCGGCGGAGGGTGACTGTCTGTCGACAGAAGATCCTGAGACTCGTGGGGTGGCTGACGTGAGGCGAGGCGTGTGAAAGACGGTCCTGGGACCCCGCCTGGCACCCGGTGGAGCTCATGCGTGCTCATCCCCGTTTCTTCCCTAGACGGGGACTCCTTCAACTCAGGGCTGTGCCCCCGTCCCTCCCTGGCCCAGCACCTGGTCGGTGGCTGGCACAGAGCCATTTCTCAGCCATGGCCGCCCTGTGGTCCACCACGTCAGACTGAGTGGCAGCTCCAAGTGTATCATCTCACGTGATTATGTGCATGACATTTGCTGTATCCCAGAGAGAAAGTGGTCCTCTGAGCGCTCAATTCCCATAGGCACTTTTCTCTTTTTTTCTTGAGTCGGAGTCTTACTCTGTCGCCCAGGCTGGAGAGCAGTGGCATGCCCATGGCTCACCACAGCCTTGACCTGCGGGGCTGAAGTGGTGCTTCCGCAGAGGTGCTTTTCAGACAAGGGAGAAAAAAGAGAACTCGTGCCAGTCCTGAGGCTCCCAGACCAACGCTCGCCCCACCGCTGGCTGAGAGCAGGGGAGTCCAGCACAGCCTTTAAAGGGAGACTTGAGTCCTGCTGGAGCAAGCAGTTAGCAAGAAAGTGAGAGGTCATGGTGGGCCGGGAAGACCACATCCCCATGGCTCGATCCTGCAGGTGGGACAGACCCCAGGGGCATCTGGTACCCAGTGATTGCTTTTCTCTGGCAAAGCAATGCTGTGAAAGGAACGGGAGCGGTGACATCCAGGGACAGAGGAGGAGAGGGCGGACCAGGGCCCTGCAGGCCCTTGGCGGAGTGTGGGGGCAGAGGAAGTGTGCTTTGGCCAGGAAGTCAGACAGGAGGCTGGGCAGCCGGCAGGACCACACACTGCCATGACTTCATCGTCTCTGAGACACTTGGAAGCCGATCGAGTGGGTCTGCTTCCTCTCCAAACAGAACAGGCACGGAGTGCTGTTCCCCAGGGATGCCCACCTCAGGGGCTATTTCTGCTGCAAAAGACAAGACACGTCTTGCATCTGTCACATCATGTTAGAACCTAAACCTGCGGTAGCTTATTTAAGAATTGATCTTTTTTTTTTTTTTTTTTTGAGTGGGGAGTCTCACTCTGTCACCCAGGCTGGAGGGTAGTGGCTTGCTCACGGCCACCACAGACTCGATATGCTGGGCTCAGGTGATCCTTCCGCCTCAGCCTTCCAAGTAGCTGGAACCACAGGAATAAGCCACCATGCCCGGCTAATTTTTTGATTTATTGTAGAGACAGGGTCTTGCTTTGTTGCTCAGGCTGGTCTCGGAGCCTCGGAGCTCAAGCAATCCTGAGCTCAAGCAATCCTGAGCTCAAGCAATCCTGAGCTCAAGCAATCCTCTCGCCTGGGCCTCCCAAAGTGCTGGGGTTACAGGCGTGAGCCACCATGCCCAGCAAGAATTAATCTTTTATAGTGCCTTATGGCAGGCACTGTTCTGTTTCTTTTACACATATTAACTAATTTATTCTACATCTTAGTGGGAGTCGTGTTATGATCATCCTCATTTTACAAAGCAGGGAAAATCAAAGCACTGACGTCTTCAAAAAAGGAAAGAGATCGAGTCAGTTGCAAACTATTAAAGGCCAGAGAGGATGAAGCTGGGGAAGGAATGGAGTTCGGAGCCCCAGCCTGGCCTGGCCATTGCCCAGGAGAGCCACCTGCAGTGGGGCCCTAGACCAGGGACAAAGAGCTTACCTCCTTCCCAGCAATGGGGGAGCTGGCGGAGGACCTGAACTTTCATGGACTCTGATCTGAGCAACTACCCCCACCTAGCGAAGGGGCAACTGTAGCCTAGAGGTGAAGGGACACATCCAAGGTCTCCTAGCTGGCAAAGACTAAACTAGATTGCTAAGCCCATATTCTTCTCACCGTCCCTCACTGTGTT
>NW_007249739.1:487282-530014 GCF_000164805.1 Carlito syrichta
TTGAGTGGGGAGTCTCACTCTGTCACCCAAGCTGGAGGGCAGTGGCTTGCTCACGGCCACCACAGACTCGACATGCTGGGCTCAGGTGATCCTTCCGCCTCAGCCTTCCAAGCAGCTGGAACCACAGGAATAAGCCACCATGCCCGGCTAATTTTTTGATTTATTGTAGAGACAGGGTCTTGCTTTGTTGCTCAGGCTGGTCTCGGAGCCTCGGAGCTCAAGCAATCCTGAGCTCAAGCAATCCTGAGCTCAAGCAATCCTGAGCTCAAGCAATCCTCTCGCCTGGGCCTCCCAAAGTGCTGGGATTACAGGCGTGAGCCACCATGCCCAGCAAGAATTAATCTTTTATAGTGCCTTATGGCAGGCACTGTTCTGTTTCTTTTACACATATTAACTAATTTATTCTACATCTTAGTGGGAGTCGTGTTATGATCATCCTCATTTTACAAAGCAGGGAAAATCAAAGCTCACAAAGGTGGAGTCACTTGTCCAGGGACCTGCAGAACTAGTAAGTGTGGAGCCGGGATGCAGTCCGCTGGTCTGGTTCCCGAGCTGCCCGCCATGCGGCCTCTTGCTGTTGTTCTCTGACAAGGCTGGTCGGGGAACCCACCGGGAGCCCAGAACTGTGCTAAAGGGCTTCTGTCGGATTGTAGGAGAAATCAAATGAGCAAAGAAGCCAATCAGACCGGGAGGACACCATTTGGATGTTTGCTGAGTTGTCCTGACCCAGAGGAGTAGGAACCTGGAGGTGCCGGGCAGGGCAGGGTGGGCAACGGTGGATGGAGAGGAGTGCTACCCCCAGTTCAGAAATCTTTCATTTGTGTGGGTTCTCCCTCCAGGCTGCCGGGAGCAGCCCACTCATGCCCTGCTTCTAGGGCTGCTGAGTCTTAAAGCTCAAGGACAGGGACACAGAGTGCCTGTGGCATGCCTGAGGGAGCAGGTATCTGGGGAGGATCCTGAGGACGAGAGGAACAGGCTGAGCTGCACATAAACGGAAGCAGAGCAGACGTGGGCAGGGACGGGGGCCCAGCTGGATCAGGCAGGCTGACGGCATGGCATGGAGGGTCTGGAAAGCAAGCCAGGAAGGTGTTCAGCCTCAATGCAGTAGGAATGAGGGAGTAATGAAGGCTTTGGGGGCAGAGAAGTTTCCAGAAATAGAGCACTCACCTTTTTTAATGCACCTCATAGATTTTTCAACCAATGTCCATTGAGTTGGGTTGAATATGAGGACAGAGTTCTGTCGTGAGTCAGGATTTGAGTTGCACCTTGACCACAGAGTCATTCCTTACATCGAAACAAGCTCTTTCCCGCTCAGGTTTCAGATTTTTCACCAGTGAAGGAAAGGGTTGGACCAGACGTCTCAGACCATTAACTGCTTGCCAGCTGCCTTCTGCGTTATGTCCCTGAGGCTGTGTGTCCTCAGAGCTAGGATGTCCTTTGCTTTCCTCGGTCCCTACTACAGTGCCTGCCCCAGGTGAAGTCCCGTTCGTACTTGTTTGCGGAGTGACCCCTGGAGCGCGCCCTTATCTCTGACCTAGGACTGTAGACTCTAGAAGTCAGCACTGGCCCTTTTGTGGTAGTGGGAAGCTCATATGTGGGAACGGGGAATCGGGAACATTCTCCTCATGGTCTCTGGGGTACAGGCTGGGAACGTCACTTCACAGGTTTGGAGGACTTTGTCCCACTCAGTGGGCGCCCTGCTCTCCTGGGCAACCTGAGACCCAGGAGGAAACAGATGCCTCTGTTCCTAACAGATGGAACACACAAGCCATCCAGATAAGTTTACAGTCAGGGTCACGTGGTCCCAATAGCTTCGCCAGTCCCAGCATGTAAAACACATTAGAAGAAAATCTGAATATCTCCCCAGGTGGAAGAGTCATGTGTATTGTGATGCCCTCTGAGCTGGTGTTCTCTTCAGCTTCGTGTATTCTAGACTGGGGAACAGGACACAAGACTTTTCTCTTTGGGAATATGGGGTCTTGGAAGTAGCTTCTTACTGGACATCGGACCCTGGTCATCATGACTGTGGTGACTCGTGGAGAAATGTGAGGGTTCTGGAGCTCAGACAGTGGTCTGGGCTACTGATGGCTACCCAACAGTCATCGGTGTGTAGGTAGGGTGGAAGCCATGGGGTGTGATGGGGTTTCTTAGGGCAAAGTCTGAAAAGAAGTATGGAAACCTCTGATGAGACAGGGACGAGATCTGGTGTCTTGAGGTTTGAAAAAAGATGACATATTAGCGGAGAAGTTTGACAAGGAGGATTCACTGAATCCACAGGATGACCGGAAGGGTGTGGGCATGTGGTGCCCCAAAATGCCAGCAAGAAGATTATGGTTTTGCTATACATTTTGTGTCTAAATCATTTCACTAAAAAAAAATCGTTCTGGGTTTTCAAAAGACGTGTACTGACGTCTTCAAAAAAGGAAAGAGATCGAGTCAGTTGCAAACTATTAAAGGCCAGAGAGGATGAAGCTGGGGAAGGAATGGAGTTCGGAGCCCCAGCCTGGCCTGGCCATTGCCCAGGAGAGCCACCTGCAGTGGGGCCCTAGACCAGGGACAAAGAGCTTACCTCCTTCCCAGCAATGGGGGAGCTGGCGGAGGACCTGAACTTTCATGGACTCTGATCTGAGCAACTACCCCCACCTAGCGAAGGGGCAACTGTAGCCTAGAGGTGAAGGGACACATCCAAGGTCTCCTAGCTGGCAAAGACTAAACTAGATTGCTAAGCCCATATTCTTCTCACCGTCCCTCACTGTGTTTGGAACCCACAGTCCTGACCCATGGGTTCAGGGCCCCAAACTTCTGGGGGAGCCACGTGCCTGGCATAGACAGCACCATGTTATGAAATCCAAGGTTGCAAAATCACCAAGAGTAAATACCATTCCTTTTTCTGAAGGGTCCGGAGACGTGAGGGGCAACTGGGGGCTGCTGGACCAGGTGGCAGCTCTGACCTGGGTGCAGATGCACATTGGAGCATTTGGTGGAGACCCTCAGCGCGTGTCTCTGGCAGCAGACCGTGGCGGGGCTGATGTGGCCAGCATCCATCTTCTTGCAACCGGGAACACCAACTCCAGACTCTTCCGGAGGGCTGTTCTGATGGTGAGTTCCATATTTCACTTTCAGTCTTACTGCAGACACGGGCCGGGGGGAGGTGGTTCTCCCCGACTCACGAGACCCACTGGGTTCAATGTCTTGGATGTCCCTTATCCTTTGTCCCGAGTGTGGGACCTGCTAGTGCCAACCATCTTTCCATGTACGTATGATTCCAAGGTGCTCAAGGGCGCCCCGACTACTTTCCACTGCTGTCTAAGGTGCTGACACTTCTCGATGGCCAAGTGCTTCTTTTCCTTGGGAGTGCCTCACTATGGTTTAGTGGTCTGAACCATTCATCGTTTCCCTTGTCGTTGAATGGAGGCAAAGAGAAGAACTCACTACTCACATGCTACTGGATAGTCTGAAGTGCCGGCTAGGTGACGAGGGTGGTGAGGGTGATGGTGAGAATGACGATCGTGATAGCCATAGTGATGGTGACGGTGGTATCGACGACAATGGTAAGAATGTCACGATGACAGTGATACAATGATGTGGATGATGACCATACTTCGCATGAAAGAAATAACCCGGTCAGTCACAGCCTGAGTCCTGGGGTCTATCGGTCTGCCACTGATCAATTTCCAGTTTTGTCGCACATCCGATTCATGCTGGAAATGGCATGATAAAGAATACGTGTGTCAGGACTTGGGAAACTTGTGGTTGGTTAGTGGTGGGTAGGGGCAAAAACTTAAAGCCGATTCAGAATAGGATCTTAGGGTGGCCCCAAGAGAAGCCTCCCACCAAGCGCAGGGGAAGGAGGGACTGTGGAGGAACAAGTGCACCAAGAGGGAATGTCTGACCTAAATGCTGATGGCTGTATGAGCATTTCACTACAGGAAGAACCCTGGAAACAGGGAACTCTTGGAAGATGAGCCCTGGTGGCGGCCGTGTAGGCAGAGGCGCTAGATAGATCTGAACGACTTGGGTTTTATCCTGAGCACATGGGGGGGCTGTGTGTTTGTGTTTGCTTGTTTGTTTCATTTTATGGTTTTAACAGTTTTTAAGTGTCCAGTTCAATGGCATCAAGGGCATTCCCAATGTTGTGCAGACATCATCACCAGCCTTAATGTTCCTCAGAGTCCAGCACAGCAGAAACTCCTTGCCCATGAGACATGAACTTCCCATTCTCCGCTTTCTCAACTCCTGGCAACCTCTATTCTACTTTCTGTCTTTATCGGCGTGTCTGCTCAAGATAGCCCACATTAGGCAGGGCATGGTGGCTCAGCCTGTAATCCTAGCACTTTGAGAGACCAAGGGGAGAGGACTGCCTGAGCCCGAGGGTTGGAGACCAGCCTGGGCAACTTGGTGAGACCTCGTCTCTATGACAAAATCACAAAAATTAGCTGGGCATGGTGGTGTACATCTGTAGTTCCAGCTACTTGGAAGCCTGAGGCAGAAGCATAGCCTAAGCCCAGCAGTTCAAGGCTGCGGTGGCCATGAGCATGCCACTGCACTCCGGCTGGAGCAACAGAGACTCCAACTCAAAAAAAAAAAAGATACCCCACATTAGTGGAATCACAGAAGATATGTCCTTTAGTGTCTGGTTTATTATTCACTTAGCATAACATCTTGAAGGTTCACCCATGTTGTAGCATGTGCCAGAATTTCTATCCTTTTTAAGACTGAATAATCTTCTGCTGTGTAGATAGAACACGTTTTATTTTTCCACTCATCTGCTGATGGACATTTGGGCTCCACCTTTTTGTCTATAGCGACCAGTTCTGCTGTGAACACGGGCGTGCCATCAGTAGGTTGTTAAGTAGGCAGAATTCTTGCTCAGAGATACCCTTTAGGAAGAGGTCTTGCAGAACTGGGTGGAGGATGCATTGAAGAGCGACAGCACTGAAGACAGAAAAATAATCAGAGACGGTAAAGTCACCTGGGTGAAGGCAAGATGGGGAAACACTGAGACCAGCACTGTGGGCTGAAGCCCTCATTGCCCTGCTGGCAATTCTAGGAGCACACAACTGCACCCTATCCTTCTGGGATCCAAACCCTTGCTCAGAGGAGGGCAGGAAAAGTGTCATTGTTTGGGCATGACCGATGCTAGATGGTGACATCACCACTGCCAATAGGAAGCAGTGCCATCTGCCACTCTATCTCGCTCCTCCTGCCTTGGTGTTCCTTGGAGTTCACGTACGCTTCCACCTCGTGCTGTCTCCTTTGCATGGAGCACGTTTCTTCTGTCGCCCTCTGTGCCTCCTTGGCCTTAAGGGATGCCTTCCCAACTGTTCAGCTTAGAACTGCACCCCCCTTATAGGGCTTGTGCTGCCTGGACAGCATTGATCATGGTTTTCATTAGGAAGTCATTGCTCTTCGTGCCAAGAGCAATGTAACCTCCAACCCAGCAGGGCTGGTGGGCCTTGCTCTCCACAGGGCCCCGAGCACCCTTGAGCACATCTCTCAGGAAATAGATGCTTCACCATGGTCAGAGGACTCAGAGGATGGGGAGAGTGCTCGGATGCTGTTCTCAGGGCTCAGGGACCCCCAGGCTAGTCCAGTTCCCCCTCCCCACCCCTTTCTTGCAAGTCTTGTCCTTCGATGCCACTTTTCTTCTGTCTGTTCCTCTGAAGTTGGTCCACATCAGTGACAGGAGGATTGAGTTCAAACACCTTCGAGTTCCTGGTGTTGAAAGCAGACCCTCCTGTGTTGAGCTGATCCCACAGAGGGATTTAGAAACCAGATCCTCATTAGGACCCATAAGACACTCACAACACCTTCCCGTAAGGCCCAGAAGGCAGATTTTTCTTTTTGAGAGTTTAGGTGTTTGGGACATTTCAGAAACTTATCTGTTTAAACAAATGGCAGTGTATTTAAAAATAAACCCTCCGTCTGTTTTAGTCATTTGGAAGCAGCATTTACAACTGCTCCCAGCAGTCTCAGGGATGCATGTGAAATTATTTGGAATTGAAAGAACTAAAATACTTGTCTATTAGCAGTTCTTAGATGTGTTCTTTACAGCAGATGTTGGGGGAATGCGTGTGAGTTGGTGATTTATTCTTGGATAAAATCTGAAGTCTCTCTGCAAGTCTTGGGATCAGAACTGTTGAAATATTGGTCAGGACAAACTTCTGTGATGGTAATTAATAGCTTATACGTATTTAGCACTTTAAATATCTCCTCTTATGGATTCCTCACATTGATTGGTGTGAGGTCTTTAGGTTGTTTTCAATCTAGAGATTAAAAAAAGAAATCCAAGGCTCAGCGAGGTTTAGTGACCTGCCAAAGAACACACAGCAAAGGAGCTGCAATAGGGGCTAGAACCTACAGCCAAATCCTGTGCTTTCCCTCAGTATGAGCTACTTCTTCAGGAGCCTAGGACTCTCTTCAGGAGCCTAGGTGTAAGAGAAAGAGCCCAAGACACCGTGCACTCTTCATCTACAAAACCAAATATGAGGTCCCAAGATGTTGTCATGACATAAGGTTTGCAAAGTGGCCTGCACACCCCAGGAAGGGCCTCCCTTCCCTTACCAAGGGGAGAACGAAAGCAGGTCCCAGGATATATTACCTGCCGTGGGGCCAGGTTGGGGGAAGGGCAGAGAGGCTTGTTTTAAACAGGCATTCTGTGACTCTGCCCTCTGGCCAGTTTGAAGAGAAGACAGAGGAGGTCATGTTCTCTGGGCTGTGACTCATGGGACCCAGCAAGCATTTCCCTTGCTGTCTTAGGACATTTCCCCAATTCTGCATTCCTCCAGATGAACGCCTGGCCTTGGGAGTCGGCCTTCAGCTAAATTTTCCTGCCCTTTGTCTTGCTCTGTTCCCACAAAAATCCTACAGTCCGGGATCCCTGCCATACCTTCCTCTGGGTTTTGCATCTCTGTCCTGTGATCAGCATGTTCAGTGTTCACCTGGAACATTCCGGCCATCCTTCAGGGCTCAGCTGAAACAAAACCTCCAAGCCTTCCCCCATCTCTCAAAATGCAAAGAATCTGACCTTCATGAAAATACTTCCATCTTGCAGTTTTTAGGAATTCTGCCATACTTTATATGCTTGTTATGCTTTTAACATCTCTCATTGCAATTCTCCTAGCACTGGGTGCTTGGAAACTTACATGAGTTGAATGCTCTCAGCTCAGCCCCCTGTCAGAGAGTGCTGAGTTCCTTCCGTTAAGCCTATGGCAGGGAGGAGGGAGGTGGTGATTTGGACCCAGAGCACTGTTTCCTATTGTTTTTGCAGCATATCTCATAGTGTGGGCAGTCTCCCTAGGCTTTTTCTATTCAAAATTGATCTAGCTACTCATGGGCTTTGATGCTTTCATATGTGTTTTAGAATACATTTGTTGAGGTTTTTTTTCTCTAATATCCCTACCAGTAATTTGAATATAGTTTCATAGACTTTATCAGTCGATTTCAGAAAAAGCTATCTACACTTTTATGATGTTGAGCCTTGCATCCATGAATCAGGTTAACACCATAGCCACGAACATAGTATGTTTGCCTTCTTAGGCATTTTCATAGAGTTTTGAACATTTTTCTGTAAAAGCTTTGTGAAATTTTTACGAGGCAAGTGCCTACACGTGCCGTAGTTTGGATGCTATTGTCCACGGTGGTGTCTTCTTTTCCATTGCGTTTTCCAGCTTGTAAATACTGGCATAGGGAAATAAGTTGGTTTAGCAATTTGCTGAGCTCTTTCATTATGTCTAATGCTTTGCCTGCTGGTTCCGTTGAGTTTTCTGCGAAGTGATCTCATCACCCCAATATAATGACAGATTTCTTTCTGTATCTCTTGGAGCAAAATTCTCAGCTCCTATAACAAGGAGACCCACCAGCTTAGAGGACAAGTAAGCTCTCTTGTTTGTTGTTGATATTATTGTTGTTGTTTCTTTCTTATAACATTTCCTGAGGTGAGCAATCCAGATGTCTCCTGATCACTCAGAGGCCTGGTTTTATCTAGATGTTTCTCTGTCATTCGTTAGGGCCTTGTCCTCATCTGCAAGGTTGAGTCTGAGCTACCAGGGGCTCCAGACAGAAGGGAAGGCATGGAGAGGGAGAAAAGTCATCTCTGCTGAGTTAGGGCTTTTCTAGGAAGGGGCACACTCCCTCTTGCCGGTGGAATTACAAGCAGAACTGCATTTGATTTGCTTTTGTTCTCCTTCACTGTCTTTCTTGGTCATGCTTCTTTATACTTTTATCCATCATGTTAACCTTACTATTATAGCAATTTTTAACATCTTCTCCATGGCTGTGTTTTAAAATATCTATTTTATGGATCATTACTGTCTACTTTCTTTTTGTTTTCTTGACTGTCTGTTGATCTTTTAGCTTCTTGAGTTGAAAACTGACCTCACTACTTTTATTTTTTTGTTTTCTGATCCGTGCAATTCAAGCAGTAAGTTTTCCTTGTACTATTTTGTCAGTTATGCACCAGAATTTTGAAAAGCAGCAGTATGTCATTTATTTCCAAGTATTTTTCTTCTTATATTATTTTCTTTCCTATCAGAGTAATTCTTTTAGGTTTTAGATGTCTAGAATTTTTTTTATCCTTTTGCAATTTGGTTTCCAATTTTATTGCATGAGTATCACAGAGCAGGGAGTGAAAGATGCTAACTCTCAAATTTCTTAGGATTTTATCTGTGACCTAATAGAGGCTCCCATTTTTTTTTTTTTGGCAGAAAAGTTAGAGTATTATCAAAATCTACCTACTTTTTATTAGGCTATCAGTTTCTGAGATTTGTGTATTAAAATGTCCCAATAAATTTGCTGATATATCTATTTGTCCCTATCATAGTTGCTTAACGTACTTTGAAACGACATCATTCCATTGACATCAGTTGCAATCATCTTTTCTTTTTTCCATCATCTTTTCTTAATGTATTGGTTCTTTCGTGACAACTCTGTTCGCCCTTATATCATACACATTCACCTGGAAATTCCATTTTGTCTCAAAATGCAAAACAGGTTTTCCTTTTGTTCATTTGTTCATGAAAAATTTTCCGTCCCTTTATTTTCACACTCTGTGGAGCAAATAGACAGTACAAGCTGGAATTTTAAAAATTCCTCCTGCACACAACAACTACCGTGGTCTTTCTAAACATATCAATGAGATGACATCACTTCCCCCTTTTCCATGCCTCCCTGCCTCTCCTGGAATGGACCCTAACTCCCCCCACCCAGAGGGCCCTCCCTCCTTCCCCAGCTCCCTGAGCCCAGCCTCTCCATGAACATGTCTTCTTTTAGTTCCTTCAGTGGGCAGCCTTGTTCCTGACTTCGGGAGATGCCCCACGAATCCTAGAGTTTCCACACACCTCCTAGACCTTTCAACTGAGACGTTGCCACCCTTGGAGGCCCTTCCTAAGCATGACTTCGAAGGACGCCATGACTGACAGGCTGCTGCCTTGGCCTGTCCTCACCATGGTCACCAAGTTTTTTGTTTATGACATCAAGCTCTGTGACATTGGCGATCCCATCTGCTTCCCACAACGATGGCCCCGGCACCTGGAGCACTGTCTATGTCCTATATGTCCAAAAATAAAGCATTTGCAGAAAGAAGTTCTCAAAAGCACGAACAGCCCAGGTATCACAAGTAATATGCAGAAGAATCCAGGCAAGACAGTTGCTTTAGAGCTTTAGAAAGCGTATCACACCCTTGACCTTCAAATTTGATAAGATGCCCTACCGAGTGGCGCCATCTGGCTTTCTTGAGGCTGTCCTTCAAGGACATGCTGCCCTGGTGACCATCGCTGGGTTCTTGCGTGTTCCACCCTCTCTCCATTTGCACTCCCAGTTCCACGTTTATTTGAAATCTTGAAACCCACAGAGTTTCTGAATGAGTCACCCACCCCCACCCAGAAGCGCTCCCAGACGCCGAGGGTTCAATACGTATTAGGTTTATTTTAATCAGGAATAAATACAAGATTGAGCAAAATGTAATGCTTCCCACTGAGATATCCCTCCCACCGGGTGCGCCCCAAACGTTCCTATCCCCTTCCTCACGACGGAAAATCACACATAAGACCCTGTACAGACATCTGGAGCTCAGGAGGTCGCCCTGCCTGCTGGTGAAAGTCAACGTCCAAGGTGTTACATTGGTTTCTCACGCCTTGGCTGGTCCTTTTGAAACAGGCTTTGGGGATTGTGAAGGAAAGCACAGATGTCTCCTTGTGTAAACACGCTGGGAGCTGACAATACAGAAAGCCGGGGAAATGCATATACACATACCACTAGCACGATGAGCTCAGGCGGACGGAATGCTGGTGGGAGCAGACAGACTTCGTGGGCCGCGAGAGAGACCACAGGCACGCACCCCTTCCCCTCCACCTCCCTGTGAAATGGGGAAAACAAGTCCTGGCTCCGTCTGCAGCCTCCTCCCTCCCTTGCAGGATTCGGTGGCAGTCTGGGATCCCCACTCCTCCCTTTCCCACTGTGTGATGTGTTTTCTCCCTCGTCCCTTAAAATCAGAGATGACAGTAGCAGTCCACTCTGACCCCCAACTTCCCTCGAGTTCCACATTTTTATTCATGTGGATGCCAGACTTTTCTGAGACGAAAACGCCTAATGGATCCACTCTTTAGAAGGCATTGATGCCTTTAAAAAAATCCAAGCAGTCTTATCTACTCAGTCTAGCCAGCCCTTGCCCTCTCTGGAGATGAGCTGCGGACACGAGCCCCTAGGCCACCCTCACCTGCCTCAAGTCCCTCCTGAAGCCATGCCTTGACTTCTCCTGTTGCGTGTTATGTGTTTATATGCCTCCCTCCCTGTCTGCCCCGGGGAACACCTGTGTTGGCGCTGTGGCTTATTCATCTTTTTTTTTTTCTTTTGCGTGTGAGTGTGTGGCCTGGCACCTTCTCTAGGACTGAACTTAGTGCCTCTTCAGATCATTCTAAATTCACAGTTGATGCGTTGATACAGGCAAGAATCCAGCATCCCAAGGAACCTTCCACGCTGCAAAGCTGTGGCGGGACATGTGGGAAGTTGGCACCATGCCAGGCTTGCCCCCTCCCACTTCCAGTGCCCCCTTCAGAACCAGGGAGACCACCTGACTTCTGCCCATGTGGCTGTGGTGCAGGGGCATGCCAAAAGCATCCCCTGGTTCAGGGCTGAGGGTCCTTCAGGTTAACATTTAATGTCACAGAGTTCCCTTCAGAAGAGAGAAGACACATATTCAAGACCTGTTCATTGGTTTAAAAAAATCGATCCATCTGCAAGCCCAGACCTTTGTCAGGTCACCACTTTGGGGTCATCTCTCTCTCCGGCTTGCTCGTAAGAAGTTCTCTCTGGTGACCTCACCGTGTAAGCGACTGGACAGCTGCTTGGAGAATGGTCCTGGTGCATGTCCTTGTGAGACATGTCCTTCCCACACACACAACGTGCACACACACATGGCGGACCTCCCCCTGTGTTGCCTGGTGTGTCATGATTCAGCGTATCCTGATGCCACAGTACCAATCGGACACCGGGGCGGGGTTCCTTTGGTCATGATGTGGACAGAGAAGATGCCAGTTTTAGTCTCCCTGTGGCTTCTCTCGGCTTCTGGAAGATGTGAGGCTCCCTGGGGACCAGGGAGCCCTGCTCTGTGCAAGGTCCCAGTGAGAGTCGGAACCTCTGTTCCCCTTGGGCGTGAACCACGGCGTCTGTCTTCTGGCTAGTCCTCAAAGTAGGGCGGCGAGAAGAAGGAGCGCCTCCTCCTGCTGCCACTGTACATCAGGGAGACACTCTTCTTCTTCCTGTTGAAGGGGGCATTCTCATCACTTGTCAGGGACAGGTAGGAGGCGATGCTCTCCCGCAGGCCGTAGCTGAAGAGGGACTCATCCACCCCAAGCGGGTTCTCGGCACCCTCAGGGTCCTCCTGCAATCTGCGAGTCGGAAGGGAAGGGGCCAGAGGAGGGGGAGACAGAGAGGGACGTGGAGAGAGGAGAGGATGGCAGGTGACAGAATGAGAACAGGAAGGGAAGCAGAAGAGAAGAGCCTGATTAATATTTCTCTCACTTATTGTCTGAATTCTGGGTCTTATGTGTGTGAACTGTGCGATCTTGGAAAACTCACTTAACCTGTCTGAACCACTGTTTTCTCGAAGGGCTAAAACTCCCAACTCTAAATTTTAGTGGATATTTCTTTATGTTATTTAGAAGGCATATCAGTTTTACTTATCTCTCAGGTAATTTTGATCTCTGATTTTCTTTGAATTTTCCAATGGGATGTCTGGATTAATGTTTAAATGTTTAATTATTAAGGTAACCCAACAGTCTCAAGTTACAAATATCCCTTAAAATTCAATAGCTGACAATGGACTAAACAGACAAATTAGTAGAAGTTTTATTATTATTATTATTGTTATTATTATTATGTTTTTAAAATTTTGTTCCCCTTAGAAGAAACAAAGTCACCCGGGGATTTTGCTGATGTGTTTAAACTTTGTGAGAGGGTTTTAGATAATATTAGTTTAAACATGATGTATGTTGAGTTCTAGGATCCTAATAATAGAAAAAAGCAAGGTGGTGTATTTGAGCTTGAAAAATACACTGCTAACATTGGACAGGGGCTCAGTATATACTTTCAGAACTGGGGTCTGAGGGCTTTGGCGGGAAGTAGTCACACACTCCGTGAGCCCTGAGACTGGATCGGCCTGCCAGGGGTCCCGGATGTCAGTGGGATTCCCTGGTCTATACCTGCTTGAGATACCACCCCCCCAGGCTTCACGAGGGCCGGCTGACACTGGCTACGGTTTCCATGTGCTAGGCATATGCACACTGTTTTATGCTCACATGTTCACCGAGCACATACACACACACACGTGGACACACCCACCTGGACACCCTCTTCCAGTCCACGGTCTTCTGGCGCAAGGTGACAGGCGAGCTGGGAGCCCTCGCTGCCGGGACAGCTGTACTCTGTGTCAGGCAGGGCGTGGTGAGCACACAGCACAGGCCGTCGGCCACCTCTGGGGAGGGAAGCAGACAACTGGTCAGAGACCCTGGGGATGGAGTGCTGGTGTGGGGTGCGAACCTGACACGCCAGTCAGTACAGCTCCCTGTCTGTTGTCGAGAGGAAACAGTCCGGGATTGGAAAGGGGCGTGGTTGGTAGTGGCAAGGCTGAGTGTCATCCTGCACCCAGTTGTTTGAGAAGTGTGAGTGCAACCCCACGTGCTCTGCAGGAAGCGTGGCACGGGTAGAGAGGGAGGCTTGGGATCCAAAATCAGCCAAACCAGGGTCTAAATTTCAGCTCTGCCCCATTGTACGATCGTACATGACACCTTGAACCTCTCTGAGCTTTACTTTCCTCAATTGCAAAATGAGGGGAACGGGGGGGACACGTGGGTGCCCAAGCGAGGCCTCGGCCTTCCAGTATTTTCCATGAAGGCCCGATTCCGTTAGTTCTTGAAACGACACCCTGGGAGCTGTATGCCACGCTGGTCCCCCAAGTACACAGAAGAGTGTCTAACCATCACGGGGATGCCGCGTACAGTTGTAGGAAGAAAGAGAAGATAAACAATGAAAGAAAGGAGCCAGGGAGGCAGAGGAGGGGGCGAGGTCAGAGAAAAAGAGAGATGGGGAGAGGGAAGGGAAGAACAGTCACAAGAAGTGTGAAGACGCAGCACAAGAGGGGGGGAAACCAATGAGGCAAAAGAGGGAACATGGGTAAAGGGAGAATGAGGACAGCCTCTCTCCCACTCTAGACACTCATGCACAGAGAGAAAGAAGAGGAAATGAACCCATTTCTTTGTTCCCCTGGCTCCTATGAAACCTCTGAGCTCCCAGGTCCCTCATCCTTCTAGACACATTAAGTGGTGGCGAGCGCCTGTGGTTCCAGCTCCCTGGGAGGCTGAGGCTGGAGGACTGTCTGAGACCCGAAGGTTGAGGCTGTGGTAAGCCATGATCATGCCACCGCACTTCAGCCTGGGCAACAGAGTGAGACCCCAACCTGAAAACAGTACAACAACGAAAACAAGAGGTGGTTTCCATCTCTTGCAGGCTTTCCCAGCCCATGTTATCATGAGAAAGACTTGATTTCCCTGTACTCAGACTGAGGGACTTCCGTGTGGTCTCACCCAGGCTGAAGACCCCAGTGCTTTTCCTGCACCCCAGGGGAGACACGGGAGGTCAGTTGACCAAGGGTGAGAGAGGCTGCTCGTCTCCCGTGGGACTGAGCCGCCCCTGACCTTGAAGCTACCATGTCACCGGGTTTTAGAAAGCGTATCCCACCCCTGACAGGCTCTGCCTCCTTCTGATTTATGGTGCGCTCTCTGGGGTGTCCTTGCTAAAGAACAAAAGGAAATTGTCGCTGGAGACACACACCCGGCCTGTCACGGAGGCAGTCAGACATGCCTCTTTTTATTGTTTTCGGTCTGACTTTGCTAAGAACTTGAAGGATCACAGACGCCCGCGGAGATATGGGAGGTGAGACCATGAGTTGAGAGGGAAGCTTAATTGGATGTGAGTCTAAAATAACGGCCTGCCACGGGCTGGGAATTGAAACGACCCCCTGGGTGATAAGGCGAGGAAGACGAAGTTCAAGTTCAAAGACTAGAGAAATCAGCCACCGCCTACGGCACAGGCAGGGACATGTGGAGAACGCCCTTCCACGGAGAGGTTAATGCTTAGGATGAAAAATACGCTTTGATAACGAGCAAGCGAATGAACACTTCGTGACGGGATCCAGCAATGAGTGACCTCCCTCACTTGGTCTCTTTGGGGCCCCAACCAACCAACCTTGGGCCGTCTGTGTTTTATGACCATGTGGGGAATGAGGAAAACTGAAGATCCTGGGGTCAAGTCACTTACTCGGGGCCACCGAAACAGGACCAAAACCCACCTCGCTGCCTCGTTGCAAAAGCAACTGATTGCCTCCTAGAAGAAGGATGACTTTCTGCAGCTGTCTCTAGGACCTAGACATCCTCTTCTAATTCATGCGTCTACACAGTTGGCCAGAATGCTCATTCCTCTCAACCAACAATGCTGCATTCAAGGGTTTTCCCATCCCTCATTTTCCAGCCATACTTTAAAACTTATTTTTACCCCACCCCCTCTGTCCTCTTAGTAACACCATGCACGGAAAACTTTAGGTGCCAAACTTTTCAAATGTGTGATTTTTTGGTTTATTTTTGATCTTAGCCACGATCCTGTGAAGATAGTTGCATGTGAGTGATCCCGTTTTGCAGATGAAAAAACAAAAAAACAAAAACAGCTCTGAGATGTTCAGTAAATGGCCCAAAGGTGGCAGATGAATAAATACAAGCAACCTGTGAAACAAAGATATCTGCTTGACTCCTCGTGCACAGTTTCTCTGTGCCATGCCTGTAGGAAGAATCCAGCGGGAGGTGGAAGGGCCCTGAGGTTTCCACTCTGGGATCCTACAGGAGCACAGGAATTGTTCCAGGTTTTCTGACCCTTTCCAGCTATTCAGAGGTGAACTGATGCCTAGAATCCTTTGAGTGACTCAGTGGCCAGGAATACGAGGGCGGACCCCCTCCAAAAAAAACCCAGAATTATCTTTTGAAGGGTGGGTTTCTTGTAGGACAGGCTTCCCCTACTAGGTAAGTGTTCTAGGAGCCCGTCGGCATCAGCATACCAGCCAGCGTTGTTGAGAGAGGCTACATTCGGCTTCAGTACATTCTTTTTAGGAGATTCTTTCAATGCGTCTGCCCATTTCATGATGGGTGATTTTACAGTGCACCTGACCACACCACGCTAAGTGTTCAGCAGTTTTGTTTTGTTTTTTTTTTGAGTTGGAGTCTCACTCTGTTGCCCAGACTGGAGTGCAGTGGCCGCTCCTGGCCGCCGCAGCCTCAACCTGCTGGGCTCTGGTGATCCTTCCGCCTCAGCCTTCCAAGTAGCTGGAACTACAGGCGCTTGCTACCACGCCCGGCTAATTTTTGGGGTTTTTTTCGATTTATTGTAGAGATGAGGTCTCGCCAAGTTGCCCAGGCAGGTCTCGAACCCGCAGGCTCAGGCAATCCACTCACCTCAGCCTCCCAAGGCGCGGGATTACAGGCTGAGCCACCGAGCCCGGCTGTTCAGTAGTTTTTGACCAAAAAACAGCATGATCCCTGTACCCCACCCTCCTATTTCACCCGATCTCGCCCCTAGTGACTTTTTTTGTTTCCCAGAATGAGAAAAGTCCTCAGAGGGATACGTTTTGCCAGTGTGGAAGAGGTGAAACAAACAACAGCAGAAGCACTAAAAAGCATCCAAATGAACTCATTCAAAAGTTGTTTTGAGCAGCAGAAAAAGCATCTTGATAGGTGTATTGCATCCAACGGAGAGTACTTTAAAGGTGACTGAAGTTTAAACATGTAAGAATAAATATGCAGGTTTTTATAAATAAATCCTGGGTTTTTGGGGGTCCCCCTTCGTATATTTTGGGAAGCCATGAGTGCACCATCCGTGTGAGATCCGCCCATGGCCACGCAGTCCCAGGCGGACTTTGGCGACCGGGCCTTGCAGCCTTGTGGCCTCCTGGTCCCCAGGAGCTTTGCTGGGGCAGTATCTTTTTCATGTTTGCTTTTGTCTATGCAAAACTTATGGTCTCCATACACCTCCAATGATTGTTGTTAAAAGCCAAATACCACAACCAACCTTTGCTCATACCCGGCAGAAGTTGGCTGTTTCCAGAACTCCTTCCTCTTTCATTTTTAGCCAACTGCTGCGGGCTCGGGTTATCACTGAAGTCAGATTTGTTATCGTTTATTTTGCATCTGCTACGTGACAGGCTGTGTTGACCATGGTACATCAACGCTCGTGTTTAATCACCGTTCATTCCGTCATCTGCTAGGGGACCAGTGTCACCCTCCTCCGTCAATGGGGAGCCATGACTCCAAAGACACAGAGCCTTGCCAAGGTCTCACGTGGCACAGATCTAAGCATGGTCCTGCCCCCCCCACCGTGTAGCCATTTTTCCTTCATGCCCTGCTGCTTCCCGTGGCCAGGAGTGATAACCAGAGGCCCGTGGGCACCTTTTGCTTGGAAATACCCTTTTCTTCTTTCATGCAAGACCCTGAATCCTAGAGAATGCCAGCCAAGTAGCCCAGGGGTGTGAGCTCGAGCATCCTGAACCCAGAAGAGAGAAGACGCTGGCCAAGCCAAAGCAGCTTCCTTCGGCTTTTTCCTCTTCCTCCCTCCAATTTGGCAGAAGAAGAAAATGAAGGTGAGGTCATGCCTGAGTAACAGCAGCTGGTTTGCAGAAGACTCGCAGTTCTGAGCCAGGCGTTCTTTACCTGCCTTCTATATACTGACTCCTTGAATCCTCACGACATCCTGAGGAGACGGGTGCTATTACTGTCTGTATTACACAGATGAGAAAATGCCGGCTCAGAGAGGTGAATCGCCGGCCCAAGGTTGCCCAGCTAATGGTGAGCAGGCCTGAGATATGAACACAGAGGTTCCAGAGCCATCTTTTAGGAATTTGGTCAACTGTTTACAGATTCTCCTTTTTCCATAGCTTCTCCCTTTTCCAACACCAGACCTGGCATTCAGACCTTTCACAGTCTAACTCAACTCTCCCTCCTCTGGCTCAACCCTGCACCATCATCTCTATCAAAACCACACTGGATGTCCGCCATCTTGGAGGATGCTACTTATCTAGGTCAGGCTGGGAAAAACTGGCTCTCTCTCCTGAGTCCAGGAAGGATACACAGAGGAATAAAGTACAATTCCCAGTCTTTAGAGCTTGGGGTGGGGGGGACACAAGCTAGTGCTTGATGAACTCGGCCACATGGGGACATCGCTAGGAAGATGAGATCCTGGCAGAGAAGATAGGGAGCAGAGAAGACAGGAAACAAATTGTAACTGCTACTACTGCATCACAGAGGTGGGTTCACGTTGGCTTTGGAGGCTGAAGAGGATTTGGACGAGCAGGAAAGGGAAAATGAGTGGCGTTCCAGAACGGAGCCCCAGAGACTCGGCAAGGCACGGCCCACTTAAGGAAGTGCAAGCTGGTTGGATCTAGGGGCACCCTAACCATCGTTATCTACAGGTAGAGAGGGGGTGAATTTGAGATGAGCAGCATCCATGGGCTGTCTGTGTCTGCCTGAAATTGACAGACGGAATGAACCAGAGAGCGTTTCAAGAAGGCTGCATGGTGGAAGGTGGGAGTCAATCACTGGCATTTACGGGTGACCCTGCCACATCCCAGACTGATGGCGGTGCTGCGGGGCAATTAGCTAAGACCACGTGGCAGGTGGTCTTCGTGGAGCATCTCTTACCGGAATAGTGATTCACCAGGTCCTCCAGGCACTGGAAAGTGAGCCGTGGCGAAATGTAGTACCAGTTATTAGGCAGGCGGAAGATGCGGTAATGCTTCACCTGTCTGTGCCTCACCGACAGCGAATAAAACCCTGTGGAAGGCAAGGACAGGTCAGTGCATTCCACCCGGTCCCATCCAGGGGCACCTGGCCAGCCTGTCCCCCACGGCTGAATCAGAGAAGTGTCCCCGCCCCCGGAAGGCAACCATGATGCTGGGGTGCTGGGACGCTGCCCCCTCCCACCACTGGAACCCTCTCAGCTTAGCAGTATCTCCTGTTAGAGAACACGAGAGAGTGTGATGTGTTCAACCCGGATGTGGTCCAAGTTTTCAGACACACAGGTCTAGTCTCTTTGCTTGATGGATTTGGAGTCTGTGATACTCAGTGATCTATCACAGAAACAAAGAACCAAGTACCACATGTCCTCACTCATAAGCAGACCCTGAACAACTATCATAATACTGCAAGAAAGGGAGTGACACTGCCAGGGGCACATGACATCAATCAGGATACCTGATCCCAAACCAAGTGAAGTGGGGACCAAAGGGAGGCCCGAGCTTCACCTGTACCTAGACCACTTGTGTACTCAATCCTAACTTGTACCTCACATCTTTAAAATAAAAAATAAAAAACAAGCAAACAAAAAAGCCATCTGGGGTCTTCCCTGTCCTTCTGAGACTCCTGATGACAAATTAGATTAGAGCTTAATGTAATTTGATGAATCGGATGAGTCAAAATCATGGATTTCTTAGAAAAACTTCTCTACTGCTTCAAATTTCTGGAAAAGCCAACCATCAGTGAGAGGGAGTAGGACCAGGGAAGGGGACTATCACGGTAAGGATCCCTCAAATGTGTGGTGTGGCAGCATTGGTGGGACAGGGTTTAAGGGGGAGTGGCCCATTCTGCCTCTTGAGACATTTTCTTCTTGTTAATTCTGTCAATTTCAGCCTGGTGTTTTTTTGTTTTTCTTTTCTTTTTTATTTTTTGCTGCCTTAGTAATTTAATTGGATTTAATTAGATTAGAGTTTGGTTGTATCCTGCAGTTCCACAGTCATTCTTGAATCTTTTCCGGGCAAACTCCAAGAGTTTTGTTTTGTTTATTTCTTTCCCCCATCCTTTCCCCTGCCAACCAGGTCCCAGGCAATGAACCTACCACCACATCACCCATTTGAGAGGTACCTTACAGCGATGTCCCCCCTTGCCTGGTCCCTTCACCCTCTGACTTACGCTCGGTTTTCTCAGAAATTTGGAGCAATTGAGACATTTTTCTAAGAAACCTGTGAAAGGTGTGTTGTTTCTCCTTACAAGTCGTTAGAGTAATGGCCCAGGGTGGGTTGGTAAGAGCGGAGCCTTGGGCACTGCCTGAATTTCCTCAAATGGAAAGTGAAAACACTGACCTCAGGTCATGTTGAGGGGTCCTCTCTGCTCTGTCTTCTGGGGTTCCCAGAGCGAGGTGTTAAAGAGGCCGTGAGGGGAATGGGGGCCTGCCTTGCCTGTGTCTCTGCTGTCCGTGCTGGGCAGGGGGTCCAGCTATTTCTTTTTTTTTTGAGTTGGAGTCTCACTCTGTTGCCCAAACTGGAGGGCAGTGGCCGCTCCCGGCCACCGCAGCCTCGACCTGCTGGGCTGTGGCGATCCTTCCGCCTCAGCCTTCCAAGTAATTAGAACTACAGGTGCGTGCTCCCATGCCCGGCTATTTTTTAAACTGATTTATTGTAGAGATGAGGTCTCGCCAAGTTGCCCAGGCGGGTCTCGAACCCACGGGCTCAGGTAATCCACTCACCTCAGCTTCCCAAGGCGCGGGATTACAGGTTGAGCCACCAGCCCAGCTAAGCTATTTCTAATCAATGTCTCTGTTCATGCTCAGAAAGACCCTTGGAGGTAGCATCCCCAAATATTTTATATAGAAATAGAGGCTCAGAGGCCCCGAGGGATGTGGCCAGAGCGGCACAGCTTGAGGACGCTGCCCGGGGTATGAATTTTTTCCCCTGAAGGGCTCCTCCAAGCACCCGAGGCCTGCCCAGAATCAACCCTGGGTGTGCCTTCCCAGCAGGCTAAGGGTAGTTAGTGGAAAATCATTAGACCTTTGCATACTCAAGGGAGGGGCAGCCACGCCTACCCAGCCAGGAAGATGGCAGAGCTGCCCCTGACTTCTTTATTTTTAGAGCTGTGGCACCCACTTGGGGGTCCTCCTCCCCTTGGCTGGGCCTGCCTAGGAGTTTCCTAGGAGTTGGGGTGTCCTGCCTCAGGGGACCCCTGGGACACGCATGGGACATTTTGCCTTTGCTTTGATCTTGTGGAACTCCAGCAGATTCAGGTTTTAGAGGAAAAAGTTGCTCTTGGCTCTTTTTTTCCATCACATAGCTATGACCCTGCTTCCCCCAAAGCAAGGTGGATGCTCATTTTGTGGGAGGGTTCCGGCACGAGGTACTCTGGCACTTAATAGGTGCACGGGGAATGTTCTTGGCGGCTGTGTCTTCTCTTCTTTGATAGCAGGTGTGCAAAAAAACAGGCTAAAAACTTGAAGCTATTGGCTCTATTTACAAAGTCGTTATTACTATTCTTCTTCTTATTATTATTTTTAGAAAGCAGGATTTATTGAGAGGACAGAAAAGCTCCCACAGTGGGAGGAGACCCGAAGGGGTTGCCCCAAAGTCATTATTATTAATTCAGTTTTGGACAGTTCTAACTGTTAAGCATTTTGCTCCTGCCAGGTTTACGCGCTCACTATATACCGACAGGGTACGAGATACTAAGCGCTTTCGTATTGTAAACCCCATGTTACAGATAAGGGGCCTGAGGGTTAGCAAGAGGAGGTGACGTCTTGGTCATCTGAAAGGCTGAAACTGGAATTCAGGAGCCTGACTCTGAACATGTCGGAGAGCCAGTGCTACTTGCAGTCTTACTGAGTTACTTAACGCATAGGAGGCAGGGGAATGATCATGATAAAGATGGCGGTGGCCGGGCTCGGTGGCTCAGCCTGTCATCCCGCGCCTTTGGGAGGCTGAGGTGAGTGGATTGCCTGAGCCCGTGGGTTCGAGACCCGCCTGGGCAGCGAGACCTCATGTCTACAATAAATCAAAAAATCAGCCGGGCATAGTAGCACATGCCTGTAATTCCGGCTACTCGGAAGGCTGAGGTGGAAGGATCGCCGTAGCCCAGCAGGTGAGGCTGCGGAGGCCGGAAACGGCCACCGCACTCCAGTCTGGGCGACCGAGTGAGACTCCAACTCAAAAAAAAAAAAAAAAGATGGCGGTGGCCACGTGAGAGTGGACATCTGCCTGCCCTGGTTCACTGAACCGCCTAATTTAATTACGGGGAACAGAGGAAACTGACATTGGGGGCCTCCCACATAGCAAGGGCACCGCAAATATGATTACATTTGAATCTCGCCACGGCCTTATCAGGAAGGGGTTTTTGCTCCATTTTGCGGATGAGAAAACGGAGGCCGGAGAAGTCAGTCACGGAACCGGGCACACAGGTGGCCTGTGCCACAGCCCACACCCAGCATTCGGGCTTGTTTTCAGTGGTTGGAAAGTGTCCCCGTGGGAGTCGGCCGGGCCTGATGTTGGCCAGGCTCGTGGCCATGGCCAGCTGGGCACCCGTGTCCGCTTCTGGTCCCCTGGATCTTATGCGGGCCTCACCGGCGGCGTGTGGACTGCAGGGAGCTGACCACATTGGGTGGCTTTGTGTGCGTGTAGGAAGGAAAATGAAGGCCTGTCATGAGTCAGCCGGGAGCAAAATGGCGGTCTGGCCCAGTGTGGGCAGATGAGTGGGAGGTCGCTCACCTTTCTTGGTCTCGCTCTCTCTGATCATGAAGGAGCCGACCTTTGTGTCTGGCAGCTGCAGCAGCTCTTCTGCCTTGTCCCTGCCCAGACCTTCAAACAGCCAGCTGGGAAGGAAGGGGACAGCCATGAGCATCCCCAGCAGGCCTACTCCAGTAAAGGAGGGAATGCCCCACCCACCACGTTAAGCACTTGAAGCCCACCCCTCATTTCAGTCCTCAAAGACAGGGAGTATAATTTCACTTTCACAGAGAAGGATACCCAGGGTCCGAGTGGTTAAGTGATCTGTCCAAGTTACCATGTCAGGAATTGGTAGAGCCAAGTTAGAAAGTAATTTTCTGAGCCACCCAATTCTGTAACTGCTTCCCTTCCTATTCGATACATGAAAGAACTTTGCTACATCTCGTGGGCAGGACCCTAGGGTCAAATGTAAGGTACTCCTCTGGGTCCTCCCCCATGCCCCCTCCTGCTGGCTGAAGGCTCACATCTTCTTTTTTTTTTTCTTTTTGAGTTGAAGTCTCACTCGGTGGCCCAGACTGGAGTGCAGTAGCCGCTCCCGGCCACCGCAGCACGGCAGCCTCGACCTGCTGGGCTCTGGCGATCCTTCCGCCTCAGTCACCTTGGCTGGCTAATTTTTTTGATTTATTGGGATGAGGTCTCGCCAAGTTGCCCAGGCCTCACATCTTCCACATGAAGGTGCTGGTGCGTATTTGCTAATGAATAGATTAATGAATGAATGATCCGTGGCAAGCAGCTGATACAGAAGAGTCATGGCTTGTTCAGCTTCGTCATCCTAAACACAGAAATGGCCTCTGGTGTTCATGATGGAGCTCATCAGTGCTGAAACTAAACGCACTGAGTCCCATCTTCAAAGGTTCAGAGGGTTATCACCGCTTAATCCGACGAGCAGTGGCGTGCAAAGTCCTTCTCCAAACAGGAAGAAGTGGCTTAATATTTAGAAAAATGACCCTTCCAGTCAGGCGCGATGGCTCAGCCTATAATCCCAGCACTTTGGAAGACTGAAGCGAGAGGATTGCCTGAGCCTGGGGGGCCGAAACCAGCCTGGGCAACTTGGTGAGGCCTCGTCTTTACAATAAAATCACAAAAATTAGCCGGGCGTGGTGGCGTGCGTCCCTAGTTCCGATTGCTTGGAAGGCTGAGGCAGAAGGATCGCCTGAGTCCAGCAGGTCGAGGCTGCGGTGGCCGGGAGCGTGCCACTGCACTCCAGTCTGGGCAACAGAGGGAGACTCCAACTCAAAAAAAAAAAAAAAAGATCCTTCCTTCTTCCTCCTCTCCCTTTTCCTTCCATTTCTATACGCTGAGCACTTCTTTGCTAAGTTCCAGTTTGGATCGCTTGACAGATGAGGACAGTGTCACTCCAGGAAGTTAAGCGACTTTTCTAGGACCCTCACCTGGAAGGAGGGGAGCCAAGCTTTGTGTCCACATGCTCTGTGCCCCAAAGCCTCCAGGAGGCTGCAAGCCCTCCCCTGCACAGTGATAGTAGGAAGCGGTGTGCTTGTCTTCTCATCAGCCGAGCCTGGCTTTCTAAAGCTCCTCCTTGCCATCCTGCCCACTTGCTAAGCTGGGCACACGGGCACTGTGGGCAGTGAGAATCCTCCGAGCGCTTCTGGATATTTGCTAAGGATGTCGCCACCACGGGGCGGGGGGCGCTTGCTGTGTGGCGTGACACCGCTCCAGCACTGCCCAGGCGTCACCCCACCTCATGCCCTTGCATTCCCATGCCTTGGTCTTGTTATTATGTATCACGACCCCTGTCATGCTGCATTGTGATCTCTATTGGACGGGCGATCGCGGACAGCTCAGTAGCCTGTGCCCTGTCACACAGCCACCAAGTGACAGAGGCAGGATGGGAACCCATACGGGCTGAGGATGATGTAAGGTCTGGGTTTACTGCTCTGTGCCAGGACCGTCATGCTGGGACCAAAAGTTCCCCTTCCTTTGTTTTACTAATGAAGTCAAGTCCCAGAGAGCAGAAAGGACTCATCCACCCTAGCTGCCCTTTTCAGAGGGGACATGCCTGTCCTGGGCCCAGAGCCTTTCTTCCCCCTGCTCCATGTTGGACCCTCTCTGGCCTGTCTTAAGGGGTCTCCGGCGTAAACTCCACACCTTGCCGACGCTATTTGAGACGTGGACTCACCCGTGGTAAACCCTGGCCACACAGATTCCAGGAATATAACTCTCTCGACCCGTGCTCAGAGAAATGGCTTTCCACCAGCCTCCTTCACTGTGGGAACAAGAATGGACGGGTACGGGGGACAGGGGGACAGGTAAATGGCAAAGCAAGGGATGATGAACAGAGTTGTCAGATTTAACCCAGGACGGGTGGGGCACCCCGCTTTTAAAATCTGTTATTGGACATGTGGACCTGAATTTTTCCCCTCATCTGAAAATTTAGTTTTGAAAGTATATGGGCCAAGTGCAGTGGCTCACGCGTGTAATCCCAGCACTATGGGAGAATGAGGCAGGAGGACTGCTTGAGCCCAGAGGTTTGAGACCAGCCGGAGCAACATAGATAGACCTCGTCTCTGCAAATGATTAAATAATAATTTTAAAAGCAGGCTGAGTGGTGTGTACCAGTGGCTCAGTTAATCGGGAGACTGAGGCAGGAGGATTGCTTGAGCCTAGGAGTTCGAGGCTGCAGTGAGCTGTGATTTTGCCACTGCACTCCAGCTTGAGAAACAGAGTAAGACTCTGTCTCAAAACAAATAAATACGTAAATAAAATAAAGCATACGTATCCAATGGATGTTCCCTATTCCAAGTCTGCTGGTAAACCCTCCCACATGCTGGCAGTAGTGCCTTTCAGGGTTACCAGCTGATGTTCCCAACTGATGTTCCCAACTTGGAAGCTTTTAAAAAAATCAGTGTTTACTCTATTGATTAATATTCTGCAATATGACCAAAGGTAATTCCATGTCTCGACATCAGTGAGGTTCTCAATAAAATGAAAGAGGCCCAGAACTCCTGCCCTGCTCTATTGCTATATTGAATCAGATTGGAGAAGCCCTAGAGAGAAGACACTACTTTTTGTCTCTTGTCAGAAGTGTTTTCAGACTCAGGGTTCTCCTTTCCAGCCTTCATGACTACATGGTATCCACACTGCACATATAGTGGGAGACAAGGCCAATATGAGAAGAAGTTGGATCAGAAAGGGTCTCAAAAGCCAAGTCATGTAACTTAAATGTTGTGTCCCAGGCAACAGAGAGCCACGGAAGGTTTTAGAGCACCGGCTACATTCAAGAGGAGGATTGCAGTATGGGCCAAATATCTCACCTCACAATAGGACCAAGGGCCCAGTAGAACTAGATAACCATTGCTAAACATCTAATGATTCCCACCCACACTGAATTCATCCTCTTGCCGGAATTTTGCGAGTTTTGGAATGCAAACTCACTCAGAGATCACACGCAGTTTCTCCCCTCTGCGGAATATCGGGGGGCTGATGTCAGGTGATGGGTAATCACTCAGCACGGCAAGGAAGTCGCTGTCCAGTCCTGGGGAGACAGAAGCAAGGGGTGTTTCTATTCACAAGCAACTTAAAGGAGACCCTGGTGAGGAGGGAACGAGGACGGGCCGCTCCTTGGGGTCTGTCAGCTGGAGACGTCCTACTTATGAAACGCAAGAACCTGGCAGGCCTTCCTCTCTTCAAGGATGGCAGCACGGTGTATATGGGAAACTCTGGGGGTCAGGTGACAGATTCCATTCTCAAGCCTGCTTTGGCCCTGATGTTCTCGTCTGAGAAATGGGACCCTGAGGCCTGTGAGCTGGAGTCATAGGATCTGGTTTCAAAACACGCCTGTGTCTATTAGCCTCACTCTCTCCATCTTTAAAATGGGCACTCATATCTCATGTCAGGGTCCTTTCGAGAGAGACGAATGTGCCCCCACCTTGTGAATGACAAAGTGCCCTAACATCCCTTCTTGTCACCAATGCCTCGGGTATCCCCTCGGGGCCTCCTGGGCCCCATATCTATAACATCTGGAGGGGGGGAAGTTGGGGCTCTGGCTAAATAAATCCCAAGGACCCGCCAGAACCAAGAGGTGCTGACTTTGAGATGAAACACAATGCCTCCTTGTAGAATATAGACACCATGCTGGCCATTCAGTTAATGTGGACTTTGTTGGGGGAAGAAAAACCAAGTGTTTTTTTTCATGGTACGTGTATTGGAAATAGTTCTGGTAGAGTTTTGAAGAGCTCAGGATGCCATCTGGTCCCATGACACAGCTTACTATAGGGCAGAGTGTCGTGATCTAGTGTGGATTTGCTTCCTGACACTACATGATGCCTCTGCTTTACGCCTTCAGTGAGTTGCCATAATTCAGATGTCTAAGATGCAGGTGGTGTTGGGGTTTGTTCCTGGGAAAGTAATAAGATGTCTTACCAACCAGCAAATGCAGTCGTGACTATGATGTTTACCACTCTAGCTGCTGGCTGAGCAGCTGAACTCAAAATTCCGAGTACCATCATTCATTCGTTTGTTCATTCATTGATTTAGTAATTGCTTATTGAGCACCTGTCCAGAACCTGTCTTGATGCCCTAATGGAACCTTCTACAGAATACATGAGTGATCAAGGGAAGAATCATTCCCTGGTCTTCTCACCCCAGGAAAATCTAGAAAAATCCCAGCACTCAGGCATGCATGCTCAGTGACCCAACCAAGCCACTTTCTGGGATCCAGACACCCTCTGCTGGGACTCCAGATCTGCTTCTTACAACTCATATGTTCTACCGTCTCTGAGTCTCTTAGACAGACTGAGTCTAAAGAGAGAGTACGTCCCACAGTGAGGGAGAGAGAGGGATGCGGTTGTGGATAGGGTTCAATTGTCAGTCGATGAATGTATCAGAAACAAGTGATCCCAGTAGAATAGCATACACAAACATTTATTGTTCAGGCCAGGCGCCATGGATCACGCTGGCAATCCCTCTACCTTGGGAGGTTGAGGCAGGAGGATTGCTTGAGCCCAGCCTGAGTAACACAACGAGACCTTGTCTTTATAAAAAAAATCAAAAAATTAGCTGGGCGTGGTAGTATACAGCTGTGGCCACAGCTACTGGAGGCTGAGAAGAGAGGATTTCTTGAGACCAGGAGGTAGAGGGTGCAGTGAGCCATGACTATGCCACTGCACTCCAGCCTGGGCGATGAAGTGAGACTCCTACTAAAAAAACATATGGGTAGATAGATATAGATAGACCGTTCACTTGGGGAAGCTGAGTCACAGATAATAAACCACGTAAAAGCAAGAGTTCCTGGGTGTGAGCTGGAAACCAAAAGTGATCTTTGGAGGCCTTACGTGTCTTGAAAAGAGGTCAGGGCTTCTGAGAAACAGCAGTGTTGGTATGGAAGGGCTGATCGGCCTGGCCTCCGACCCATCGCACGCAGGGCCTGGGGAAGGGCATCCCCGTCACACTCTACCTCACTGACTTCAAAAAGGGGATTCTTCCGTGGGTGGCCCAGACCCTGCCCCAGACATTAGAGCCAGCGTCAAAATTGTGTTGGGTTTGAAGCCAGAAGTCCGGAGTTCTCATGAGAGACAGGTCCAGATTTGGGGGCGCAAGATGCTGATGTAACTTTTGGAGGCCCTCTTTAAGAAAGAAATACAACATCGCAAATACAAAATGAATGACAGACCCCACAAGGGAGGGAGTCCAAGGCGTAGGGTTTGCTGAGCTTCCTGGCAAGTCCGTTCAGAAGCTGAGGCTGATGTGATGTGCCCTTCCCTGCTTGAGCCTGGGTTTCCTAGTCTGGAGAATGAGGGGTTGGAAGACACCTTCAAGATGGAGATGGCTCTTCCTGGACTAGCGGTCCCCAACTAGGAAAGGGCCGTTCGTTAACACGGCACTCCACTGCCTCTACTAGGTGTGATGGGCCTTTCTCGAACATGCCAAACTCCCTGGTCCTCAGAGCATCTGAATAGGCCATTCGCTTTGCCTGGAACACTCCCCCCCGCATTCTGCCACCTCCGTCAACTCCAGAGTCATCTCCCCAGAGGCCCTAGAGAGGAGGCTTAGCCTTCCCACGGTGCTAATATCCCTTCTCAGCCCCTTTCATTGGTGCAGTGTCCCCAGGTTGTGCCTTTTCATTTGTGCAGTTGTCAGTGTCAGGGG
This sequence comes from Carlito syrichta, assembly GCF_000164805.1. NCBI lineage: Eukaryota > Metazoa > Chordata > Mammalia > Primates > Tarsiidae > Carlito > Carlito syrichta. The sequence goes on from NW_007249739.1 coordinate 515,460, forward strand.
AATGTCTGTCTCCCCACCCAGTTGTGAGCTGGGAGCACACATGTCTTCCGTGTCTTGGAGCCTGTGCCTTGCCTGTCCTTTAAAGGATGCTCAACTCAGGCTTATTGAATGCAAATGTGGAGAGACACATGCCCTACTATATTCTTTTCTCTTTATTTTTTGAGTTGGAGTGCCACTCTGTTGCTCAGGCTGGAGTGCAGTGGCACACTCACAGCCACTAAAGCCTTGATCTACTGGGCTCAGGCGATCTTTCTGCCTCAGCCTTCCAAGTGGCTAGAACTATAGGCATGCGACACCACGCCCGGCTAATTTTTCTTGATTTATTGTAGAGGTATTGCCATGTTGCCCAGGTGGGTCTTGAACCCATGGGCTCAGGCAATCTTCTCACCTCGGCCTCTCAAATTGCTGGGATTATAGGCATAAGCCACCGTGCCTGACCTTACTATATTCTTAAAAACGGGCCCCGGAAGGACCCAGGCAAAAAGAAACTTGATTTGTGGGAAGCAGCTGGGTGGGCGGCCACTGTGTCCTTATGAAAAACAAGTGTTGAAATGAGAGACACAGCATGTGTCCTCTGTGGTAATAACAGAACCTTGAGACAGGTTGTGGGTCTACCGAGAGGTTTGGGAGTTTATGTCTAATTCAAGATGAAGACGGTGAAATGCAACTGTCTGTCATCATGTTCAAAACAAAGTGAACAGAAACAAAATAAAAGCAAAATCCCATTATAAAAACAACTGTTCCAGTGAGGAAAAAGAGAGCTTAAGGCGTTAGAGGTTTCAATTTCACATCAGCAAAACTGAGTTTCCTGTGGAATTTCCATAGCAGTGATGCTTTGATAGCTATCACACTTGAGCATCGCTGAGGAAATTTTGCATTTGGGCTTTTTGCTTAAGGCACCTGGTCCTTTGCCAGGGATTTCACCTGCGTCCCTGTCACCTGTCACCTTCCACCTTTGTCATCAGTGTTATTTGGTCTGTACCTCTGTGAGGCAGGGCGGCCATTCTAAGCAAGACCTGGTGCCAGGAGCCCTTCCACGTCTTCCCTGAGCTTTGGTCCCCACAGTCAAATAAATGCAAGGTAGGAAATTCAAGTTTGCTGGCAAAGTTGAAACACATTGTCAAGTATTCCTGTAACCGTCACCCACTCACCCCAGCTCCCTGTAGAGCTTGAATTCAATCAGATAAATGAGACAGGCAGAGAAAAGGAGTGGCCAGGAGGTGGCTGGGATTATTGCAGACAGACAATAAGGAAACAAATTAAGCGAAGACATGTGTGCTGGGCATGAAAGGAGAAATCCAGAGAGAATTTTTAGAAGAGCTTTATGGAGAGAGAATGGGCATTGAAATCAATCAGTCCTGCCTTGAATTCCATTTCCAACCCTGAATAACGCTGCGATTTGGGGCGAGATTTATGTTTTAAGTAAACCTAGCTTGATTTTTTTTTTTGAGTCAGCGTCTCACTCTGTCACCCAGTCACACTCACGGCCACCAGCCTTGACCTGCTATGCTCAGGCAATCCTTATGCCTCAGTCTTCCAAGTAGCTGGAACTATAGGTGTGTGCCACCACTCCTGGCTGATTTTTTTTGTATTTAGTGTAGAGAAAAGTCTCACCAAATTGCCCAGTCTTGTCTGGAACCTCTGGGCTCAGGCAATTCTCTTATCTCAGTCTCCCAAAGTGCTGGGATTAGAGGCATGAGCCACTGTGCCTGGTCAAGCCTAGCATTTTGGTAAGCTGAGGCAAGAGGATCCCGTGAGCCCAGGAGTTCAAGATCAGCCTGGGCAGCAAAGCGAGAATTTGTTTCTCAAAAAAAAAAAAAAGCCTGTGTTGTGAGCTTGTAGTCCCAGCTATTTGGGTGGTTGAGGTGGGAGGATCACCTGAGTCTAGGAGGTTGAGGCTGGGTGAGTCATGATCGTGCCATGGTACCCCAGCCTGGGTGATAGTGTGACACCCCAACTCAAAAATAAATAAATAAAAAATAAAAATGTGATACATCAAAACTTGCCTTGTATGATTGGGTTAAGGATTTGTGAAGCCTTCTGCATGTAGGGTCTGTAGCATCTAATATCAGTTTCATGACAGGCGGGGTTGGCATGCCATCATCCAAGGCCAATTTCAGCTAATCATGTTCTCAATTGTGAAAGCCTAGTAGTGCACATTGGAAAACATCTTCTTCTCTTCCTATTATCTAAAAACAAACTCTATGTGGTGAGAACAGATGATGAAATTCAAAAGACCAAATATTTGCTGAAAGCTCAACTCAGGGATGAGTTGGATTGAACACAGCGTACAAGAGCGTAAAACAGGAAATGCGTCTGAAAAAGGAAGGGCCAAGGCAGAACTTATCAAGCTAGTCAGAAGGGGACAGACCCTGTTTTGCTTTGTCATTCCTTGGAGCACCATGACTATTTCTTTTCAAATGCAGAGAAGAAGCCTGGTAGCTCCCGCTTAGAACTGCCTAGAGAAACTTATCATTCAAGGCTCTGCCCAACCCTCCAGAAAGTAGCTTAGTATTCACGGGGTGAAGAATCCAGAGCAGCCAGGCTTTAGTGACACGGCTGGGAGATTGCAAAGCCCGCAAGCCACATGGCCCTCCTTGATGCTGGATTCCTAACCTCCCCCCAACCAATGCTTCACGCTGAACAGGGAGACAGAGGCTGGCTCTAGTTGAGTCCTGAGAGCTGGCATGGTTGGCTCAGAGCAACTGGTAGGCACAGAGCTACCTGGCCTGGGGCGTTCTGCTTCTGGTATGCACTCCCTGGAGTCATGCCCAAACTTGTGGCCTCCTGAAAGGGCAAAGCAGACTCAACTTATAGCAACTCTTTCAGGAAACACACACACACAGACACACACACAACTGATTGGTCACATGGAGCCAGGCAGGCTAGCCCAATTGAAGAGCTACTGAGTTCTATCTGTCACCACAAACCATGGGCCCTTGGATCCTCTTATCTGTGTGTAAAGGGCTGTATGTGAGACCCAGTCATCCAGAACGCTCTTTTCTGCCCAAAGCCTTGGTTTCTCCATTTGTTAGAGGGGCAGTTTGGAACTAAACGGACCCTAAGGCTTTTTTGGGTCAGCTCAGTGCACTCAGATGCTACAGGGCCACGGGACGGGGCTTCCACAGAGCAAAAGCAGGAAACAGTCAAAACACATCTTGGGCAGGTGGGCCCAGAATCTGTTTTGCTCGGGTCCCCGGGGCTTGCCCGAATTCACTTGTTTTCATCCCACCTTATTCTTCCTCTTCCTCCTCCTCCTCCTCCTCCCTGTCACAAGCATGAGCAACAGCAGGGAACACATTTCTGGAGGGAGCCCAGCATGGGGTTGTGTGCTGTGCACGGGGTCACCACACCTCCCAATGAAGCCGAGAGAGTGTAACTACCTAACTTAGGGATGAGAACGCAGAGACACCCCGAAATTCAGAAACTGATCTGAGAACACCCACCTGGAAGGCTGGGTGACCAGTTTCAACACCACATCACCCTGGCCAGGGCAGGCCTATGCTCAGGACCACTCTACCCTCCTCTGTCTCAGTCAGGTAGCATCTCCAACTAGTTACTAATGAACGTTGTTATTAATATTATTAATTCACTTAAAAAAAAAACTCAAGTGGCTTTTCTAAGCCAGGTGAAATCTGGGATGTATCGGAGGAGTTATATTTTTTGATATTCATGAATGTACAAGGGTATAAAAACTGAATGATCATGTTCCACCTAAAACCATCTCATGTACCAGCAGTGGGGTAAGACCAGATCAGAAACAGTGTTCTGGTCCAGCTCTGACACAGGCTGCTCATAGGGGACCCCTCGTGAGGGTGTTAAAATGTCTGTGTCATTACATCTCATGGCCAGGCAAACACTTCCTGGCTCGAGAGAGGGCCCATCCTCACTCAGAACGTGTGGGATTCTCAAAAGTCTGTCCCCACCCGCTGCTTCCACTGTGGAGGCAAGAGGACGACTCTGGAGTCAGGCTACCTACCTTGGAATCCCAGCTGCCCACTCCCAGCAAGTCATTTTATAACCTTCTTGTGCTTCGCTTTCCTCAACTGCTGTAGAGAGTGGGGTGACAGCCCCGTGGGACTGCTGTGCATGGAAAGCTCTGGGGACCGTGTCTGGCACACTACCAGCACCGAGTGAGGCCCGTTTTACAAAGGAGAACAGAGACACTGAGGCCGTAAACCCTCTCGTCTTATCTCTCCTCCTGTGTGACTGCAGAGGCAGGACGAAAGCTGGTCTGGGGTCTGCAAGCTTTAGGGGGCTTAAGATTCACCAGGGAAGCCGGGCTCGGTGGCTCAGCCTGTAATCCCAGCGCTTTGGGAGGCTGAGCTGAGTGGATTGCCTGAGCTCGCGGGTTCGAGACCCGCCTGGGCAACTCGGCAAGACCTCATCTCCACAATAAATCAAAAACAAGCCGGACGTGGTAGCGCGAGCCTGTAGTTCCAGCTACTCAGAAGGCTGAGGCGGAAGGATCGCCGGAGCCCAGCAGGTCGAGGCTGCGGTGACCGGGAGTGGCCACTGCACTCCTGTCTGGAAGACAGAGTGAGACTCCAACTCAAAAAAAAAAAAAGATTTCACCAGGGAGTTGGAGGAAATTCAGCTTGCTGCTCCACCTCCCATTTCTGATGAGCAGGTCTGGGGTGGAGCCCGGGAATCTGCATTTTAATATTTCCCAGGGGATTCTGCTGCAGGTGGTCTGAGGACCACTCACGAGAAGCTTCGAGCAAGGTCTTGCCACATCCCTGTGCCCTGCTTCCCCCCGAGCCCCACCCATTGCACGCCACCCCACCCCACCCCATGTTTCCATCAGACAGCTATGTAAATGTACTGCCTGGTGTTGTTTCCACTCTGCACACACAGAAAGGGGACTGCATTGCCCCCTCTGCGAGTGACTTCTCACTTCAGGTCAGGGGGATAAGAGGGAAAACATTACAGCAGAGTGACTAAACTCTCATTTTAAGGGGGAAAGTCTGCTGTTTCCCTGACAGCCTGGGGCGCTCCCTAGATCATGGTCAATTCTGAACTGGCACAGAAACAGGCATAGAATTGCAGAGAAAAATGAATGATTTGGGATAATTTGGAAACAGCCATGGATGTACCAATCCTGCCCCTCTAAAACTTTTGGGGAACGGCCATGTAGATACAGCTCCATGTGGTCAGATAACCCCAGATGGAGACCTAAGGAGTATCCACATCCTCTGGTATCAGGCAGCCACTTAGGCTAAGCTGGTGCTGTGGGGGAGGGGTCATTCCCATCCAGCCTACAGCTAAAGCCTTTGGGGGAGGCTGAGGGTCTCAAGTTGCAGGGTTTCCCAGGGAAATTTAGACATCCTGGCAGGGTCTTTTTCCTCTGGAACTTGCCCTTTTCCATCCCTGCTTTCTCTGTAGGTTTTAAGATATTAATCCCCGGTAACTGGACCAATCAGGAATATTCTGGAAAGCTCAGTTTAGGAGACTATATCTCATATCCCAAAGCATTCACAGTCCTGGTTTGGGGGAAGAATGGTCTCCCATAAGCTCAGAAAACACGCTTGTCTAATGGTCCACAGGTTGGCCTCCTGGTGGACCCATCCTGGTGTGCGGGACAGGGAGCCTGTGTTGCTTTTAGCTCTCTGACCCTCAGGCCAATGTCAGAGGAGGCTCTAACTGCATGTTGGCCGAAAGCAATCACAAGACCTGCTCCACCTCCTGGGTTACTCATTTGAGACCCGCCATTCTGTGCAAACCCGAACTCTGTGTGGCATGCAGATAGGGTCTAAGTGATGCACCGTCAAGTGCACCGCCCTGTCCTCCCTTGCTCAAGTAGGTGTCAGAGAAAAGAGGAAATCAAGCTGGGACCCATGATCAGAGGAACTTCTAGGGGTGGGGGGTGAGAAAGCAGCCCGCCAGCTCTTGATGTGGTTTTCTGGATCTCGACCTGGGTATAACCCGGGGAATTCTCTTTCCCCGGGGGCGGAGGGGACCCCTGCGCCTACCTCCGCTATAGAGGTGACCTCCCACCCACACGATGGAAAAAGAGAAACTTATTTCATGACAATTTGCATTGAAAAAATGAAGGCAAAGGCGTAGCTCCTTGGAGGCTGGTGTTTTCATGGGGCTTGCTCAAGCATGCAGCCCCTCTGCCCAGGCCAGGAGGTCACAGACACAGGATGGGTTCGGTGGGTGGGTGCCTACCAGGTCCCTGGCACTGCGGCCTCCATTTTCTAGCAAGGGTCATGATCCGAGGAGTTGGCTGTGACCTGGCCAGTTGGGAGGAGGTGGGGAAGGACCCAGCCTCTCCCTCGCAGTGACATGGCCACATGCACAGTCTTACGGAGTGGACACGGGGACAGAGGGCCCCAGGGGCACACGCTGGGCTCTATCTGCTCAACTGGTTCTGTCTCCTTGGTCCTGGGGAACGTTCTTTTTGTTTTTCCCTTTTGGGCTTGGTTTGGGGAGGGGAGTTATTCTGCTAGAAAAATAAGAACCACTAGAATTGCCTGCACCTGACCTGAGTGAGGCGGTGGGGTGGCTGGACGTTGGCACACTCTCTGGGGACATCTGAGGGGCCACCTGCCTCCATGAGCTGGACATGTCCATTCTGGAAGAAGCTAGAAGACTTCCTTGTTAAGGGACCACGGACGACTCGGAAGGACCAGGAACCTGTCTCTCCACTCTCACGTGGAGCTCAGTGGATAGAGGCCATCTGCACCCTTTGAACTCTGTGTAACACAGTGCAGTGGGCAGTGCTGGGAGGCATGGTCACCCCTGCTGAGAGATGGGACACCAGGCCCTGGATGCTGCTATGTAAAGTTGGAGGTGGAGTGTCCCAAGGTGGTCCATGACTCATCCTGTGGACGCGGATGGGCACCTGATTCCCCTAGCTGTCCCTTCCCACACCCTCAGAGGACACACCCAGGACACCCACCACCACCCAGGCTAGGGATCAGCTGGAATAAAGGTCCAAGTGCTGGAAGTGACAGCACAGCTGAGTCGGAGCAGGTAGATTTGACCTTTCTCTGCTGCTCGCAGGTGACCCTCCCAGGTCTCTGGCCACTTTCTGAGGGAGTCTTGGTAGCTTTGGGGTTCTGGCAGACTTCTGTCATCCCTGATCAACCTGCAATGTTGGCCTCTTCCCCCTGGAATGTTTGGCACCTTGCGATGCCACCCACGGGACACACGAATTCCTCCCTTTTTAGGAAGCCATCATAGCGATGGCATCTAGCTGAGCAAAGTTCTACAGATAAGGCTTTTGCCAAGCTACCTACAAGGATGAGGATACACATCCTGGGCTGGCAGGGCATGCAAGCAAGAGTCTAATTTTCATAATCAGACAGGCCTGGATTTGAAATCCATCAGCAGATAGTTAATACCACAGATTTTGTCCCCATTGTGGGTCTCAGTTTCCCCACTTGGAAAATGAAGCAATTCAACCAGCTGACCTCGCAGACTCACCTCAAAATACTGATGATCCAGCATCCCTCAGGGGTGCCAAGCACCCAATCCTTTTAAACTTTTAGTTGTAAAATATTTGAGCCACACACAAAGCTAGAGAGACAAGTATAATGAGCCCCCAGTACCCACTGCCCGATTTCAACAATTATTCGCCATGGGATCTCTCAGGCCCAGGTTAAGCTTCTCACCAAAGAAGTCAGACTTACCCTCTGGGCTGGACAGAGGCCTCTCAGCAGGCGCAGGGGTGGATTTCATGCTGTTTCCCATCTCTGTCTCTCTCCCCGGGGCTGTCGGCGATGCTCGAAGCCTACGGTACAGGAGACACACAGAGAGAGTGAAGCGCGCCCTGAGCTCTCCGAGTGGAGAATGACCCAGTTTAGAGAGCATCTTGCATCATTTTTCAGGCAGCCGGCTTCTTGAAAGGCAGCTGTTTTCATGTGAAGATGAGATGGTTACATGCGCGCAGCTCAAGTTCTTTTATCAAGGGAATGGCAGCAAAACCACAGAGAGGGAAGTTGCTAGCAAATGCTGTTGGTGGCAAGAGTTTCCATTCCTCCACCCCCCGGTAGAGGAGGGCAGGCAGCCCTGGCGGGGTTTGTGTGAGAAGCTGAGCCACACTTCAGGTGGCCCAGAAAGTATCTGTACCCAGAGCCCTCCCACCAGCTCTGGGCAGAGGGGATGCAAAGCACACACAACTCGGGAGTTTCACGGCCTTGTGGCCAGAAGGTGGGAGAAGGGGCACCCTCTTTTTCTGCTCCTCCTTTTTCGCATCTGTTTGCATTTCCAACATGTTTTCACAAAAACGTCCACAGGGGGACTGTCCACCTGCTGCGTGCTGTGTGTGCTCCTAAGGCATTTCACTTCAGCTGTTACTCTTAGTCATTGTAAAGTGCCTGCACTGTGCTTAATTAAGCTCGTTTTGCAGTGAGGGAAACTGAGTCTCAGAGAGGACGTGTGACTTGTCCAAGTCCTTTTGGCAAGTCATGGTAAAGCTGGGATTTGAACCGCTGATGCTAGATCGCTGTTTGCTCTGTGTTGGTTTCCAGGGTGACCACCCAGGATTCAATTCTGGCTGTGCTCTTACAAGCTAGGTGACCCCAAGAGAGTCATTTGCTTGTTTCTGCCTACTTTCAGGGATAATAATAGAACAGCGTTGGGTTGTGGCTATGAAACTGACTGAGCACGGGAGCCCCTGAGAACATGGCCTGGCACAAAACTCATGTTAGTTACTGTGTTTACAGTCTATTTTCTTATTGTCCTTAATGACACGTGTTTGGAGTCTGGGCCCTCATACAAATGGTTTAGAAAGGGACATAGATGATTAGAGCTTAGGGTCCTGGGAAGCTTCATCCTCCCCGAATGGTTAGAGCACAGAGAGGAAGGCTGCATCTGTAGACAGAGCTGCCCCTGCTTTGTGGTGACAAAAGGAGGGAAGAGACAGGGTCCCAACTGGTGTCCAGCCCCACTGAAAACTTCTGCTCTACCTCCTGTGTCTGCAACTTGGGATTCAAAGACTTGGGAAGCCAGAAGGGCACAAAGTTAGGCAGTCCAACTCCCACCCTGGCCTCGAATCCTGTCCCCGTGTCCTGCATGCGCAGGTTCTGGGAAGAACCACCCTCTCAGAGCAAGATCTTTCCCATGACGCGGGAGGTCTGCCCCGTGTTCTTATCTGGGGCAGGTGGGTGTGAGGTGGGATTCCTAGATATTAAGAAACAGGGGGCAGCCCTTTCCGCTCCCCTCCCACTGTGGGAGCTTTTCTCTCCTCTTAATAAATCCTGCTTTCTTGAAAGCAAGCAAGCAAGCAAGTAAGAGAAAGAAAGAAACAGGGGCTAGGTGTAGTAGCTCATGCCCGTGATCATGATCCTAACACTTTGGTGAAGGTGAGAAGACTGCTTGAGCCCAGTAGTTCGAGACCAGCTTGAGCAACATAGTAAGACCCTGTTACTACTTTTTTTTTAATTAAAAATTAGTTGGATGTGGTGATGCCTGCCTGTGGACCCAACTACTTAGGATGCTGAGGTGGAAGGATTGCTTGAGCCTAGAAGGTCAAGGCTACAGTGAGCTGGAATTGCAGCTGGGGCAATAGAGAAAGACCCTAAACTTTCCTCCACTCCCTTCAACAAAAAAAGAAAAAGGCAAAGAGAAAATAAACGAGGAACACCAAAATGAAAGTTTTTAAAAAGTTCAAATATCCTAAACATTTACACGAACTTGTCACTTAGAACGTGAACTAATGCATAGTAATATTCCCAAGGTAACCACAGGCTTGCAAAAACCATAAACTCAGAATGCACCAAAGAAGGTGAGGCTGGGGTGGGCCACGGGGATCAAGGGAGGTACAAACCCCAGCCCCTTTGGGTCCTGTCCATCGTGTGACTGGAAGGGGGAGGCCCTTGCACATTTGAGGCTTTCTCCACCCTGGTCCCTACTGTCCTCACACACAGCTGCAGGGACAGCTTCCAACAGCACCCCCGAGTACAGGAGGGCAGGGGTGCGTTGGCCTTGTCCCCAGCCCTGAGCCTGATGAAGACACTCAGGAAGATGTACTCCCCAACACGTTCACAGAAGCACGGCCATGGGAAGACTGCAGCCTACGCTCCCTGCGTCCAGTGGATGTCTTCCAGGCATCTACCCAGGCTGGCCCAGGGCCAGCACTGTGAGAAAGGCCAGACCATGAGACCCCACTGAGCTACCAGCGTGTCTGCCTCTGAGGGCCTGTTAGTTTCAGGGAAGAACCCATCCATGTAGCCTCACGGACCCTGAGGAGCTGGCTGCCACATAGGCTGTCCCACGCAGGCCTCGTGAAGCAGGTGTGTGACACACACAGGCTGTCCCACACAGACCTCTGGAAGCCCACGTGTGACACACACAGGTTGTCCCACACAGGCCTCTTGAAGCAAGTACGTGATACACACAGGTTGTCCCACCCAGGACTCTGGAAGCCCACATGTGACACACACAGGCTGTCCCACACAGGCCTCTTGAAGCAGGTGTTTGACACACACAAGCTGTCCCACACAGACCTCTGGGAGCCCACGTGTGACACACACAGGCTGTCCCACACAGGCCTCTTGAAGCAAGTACGTGATACACACAGGCTGTCCCACACAGGCCTCCAGAAGCCTACGTGTGACATGTGCAGGCTATCTCTCCCAGGCCTCATGAAGCATGGGTGTGACACATAGGCTGTCCCTCATAGCCTGCCTCTGCCTGGCGCCCAGTGCTAACCAGAACCCACCCTCCAGCTGCCCCAGGCCCCCAGCCTCCCTGTCTGTCATCATCGCAAGGCCTGTGGGCTTCTGGAGAAAGCTCCAGCATGCACAGCCAATTCTGAGAAACACGTGTGCCAGCCTCGCCCACCTTCCATGTCCCCAGGTATGGTTCCTGCCTCAGCCACGTCTTTCTGTCTTTTCAACCTGGCATGTGGCATCGAGTGTCATGAAACACCTAGTGAGTGTGCCCTTGAACCCTGCCCCGTGGTCCCTACCCCTCCAGACACCAGGGTGCCCCATTCCTACCAGCCCCTCCTCACTGCATCCCTCCCCCACAGCCATTTCCAAGCAGTGGGCTCCCCCCATAGTGCCTGGTCTCTCCGCGATCACATCACAATCATTCCGGAAAACGAGTCAGAAAGAGACTTGGCTATCCATTAAAGTGACTTCTAACATCACCTCTCTTCCAATAACTTTATCATTCCTCTCAAGCATTCGTGTGCTATTTTGAGGGAGTTCCTGGACTCTAGTACAGGTAAAAAAAAATTTAAAAAGACTGGAAACTAGCATGTTCAGATGGAGAAACTGAGGTCCATCAAGAATGGACACGTACCCAAGGTGTTGAGTTGAGAGAGGTCACGTCGGCCCTGGCAGCCTGGGTTCTTCCGCCCGGGGAATTCCTCTCTCTGCTGCCTGCACCCGGCCCCTTCTGACTTGGCGTCAGAGTCCTCTCTGGGACAGCAGGGGCTGTGTTGGGGCTCCGTGCTCACCAGATGCCCCATCGGGGATCAGAGGTTCCGGAGCGGTCTGCTCACTGGCTTTCTGCATCCCCCAAGAAGGAGTTAACTTGTCTGGAAGAGGCTTTTCTTTGAGAAGAGTGAAAAGCCCCGGCGAGTGAGAGCCGAAGTCTCCCTGATGAAATGGCTGAACAATCTGATTTAATCTGTGACAGTTTTATGCAGAGGCTGGAGGTGGGAGAGGAGGTACGGGAGACATAATTGCTTCCAGGAACAATAAGAAAAGGGCAAAAGAGAAATGAGTTAATTAACACTGGCTTGGAACATCCTGTATTGCTTTCTCCCTTTTCTCAGAGGTGTATTCTCGTAGGTTTCCAGGTCAAGGGATTGTCACTGGGATTTACCTCATTCTCCCTCTGGTCTTTGGACCAATGCTGTTTCTGTATGCGTGAACTTGGACCTCAGGTTCCTTTTCTGAAAAATGAGATAGTGGAGATGATGATCTCTAAAGAGAGAGCCCTTTAACCCCATTTAATTTTAGCAATCAAGACGCAGTGGTTTTTCAAAAATCATTAATAAGAGAAGGAACCATCAGCACTTTTGTTTAATGAAGTCCCATTAGACAGAATCCAAACCTTGTCCTTACGTTCCTCGGGATCAAGGGAAGACAGGTCACGTGCTCAACGCCCACCTTCAGGTAGGCGGTTTGCAGACACTGCTGTGTTTCACCTTGCCAGCAGTCCCAAGGGAGGATATTCTTTTACCTTCTGAGTGGGGAGATTGGGGGTGAGCTCAGCTCCCCACCAGCCCAGAGCTGTGAACCTGACAATCTCCTGACTTCACGACTCTCACCTATTGTCTGGAACCATGCTGCTGTCTCTCCAGTGGGAGGAGCTTTGGTTGGTGCGTGGCTGGTGGCCATTTGAGTGGGCGTGTGACCTGGAGGGTCACGCGCCATCAGCCATGCGGCCTGTGTTGCGCAAACTAAGAGGCAGGCTTCTCAGAACTTTCCATTCCCGGGACAGCATCCAGGATGGCTCTGTGCACCTTGTCCACCTTTTGTTTTGGATGCCCTGGTCTCTCTGGGGAAGGGAGGTAGCCTGCACCCCCTCCTTAGTGCGCTAGTGGGGAGCGAAATTGAGGAACTCCAGCCAAGGAAATGCAGATCTCAACTCTAGGAAAGCCAGGATTCAACCCTTGGCGACAGCTGAAATTAACATGAAAGCCCACTTGGGGACACAGCCTTCCCTGTGGCCTTAGGGACTTCTGCTGCCCAGTGTGACAGCCCTAAGTCCATTCTCAGGTGCTTCTTCCAAGGGAACAGAATGTCACGAGTTGAGAAACCTCAATGCCTGCCACATGTGCTAACTCCAACAGCGACAGTGATGCCCAGACACCAGCGTCCCCATGGTGATCAGCGTGCTGCCTGCCCAGAAGGGGCTCGGCACTGTAAAGCCCACATTATCGATGAGATAAGTTAAGTGACTTGTCCAAAGTCACATCACTGGGAAGAACTAAAAAGGGTATTCCCACCAGGTCTGCCTGGCTCCCAAAACCTGTATTCTTAGCCACCACCAAGCACTGCCCTGGGTCCCTGTCCACTAACCAAGCCAGAGAAGGTCACAGAAAAGTGGTTTCTAAAAGCATCCAACCAAACCTCAGGAACCATAAACTTCTGGGGGAACCTTTAATGCAAAAGACACGGAGACCCCAGGGAGTCTCTTGGAAGCCACTTGGCAATGTTTGGAAGTCTAGATCTGCGGATCTGGTGAGGGGTAATGGAGTACGATGTGGAGCTCGGGGTAGAAGAGCCAGGAGAGAGAGGCCAGTTCCCTGCTGTGGTTGAAGGGGCAGGAGTGAAGAGAAGGAATGTTTTACAACCTTTCACAGTCATGAGATCAAACAAGCAAACAAACACCAAAAAGAAACACCAGCTATGTTTATAATATCTCAGTTTCATAAACATTTACCTTTCAAATGCCTATGGAGAGAAAAACATTAAAAGGAAATTCCCAGAATGTTTCCAAGGCCTCTCTCTGGGTAGTGACCTTAATGGTGAATGAATCCATTTCTCCTTTAATTACATATTTGTAAACCTCTAAACTTTCTCCCACGGGCCTGAATTACTTTTATAATCAAAAGCTTGGGAAGAATCAGGGACCTCAAAGGAGGGCAGGTCTGTGCTAAGATTCCAGCTCCCGACCTGCAGGCTGTGTGTCCTCTGGCAGGTGACTTTACTTCTCTGAGCCCAGATTTTCAAATCCATCTGTCTGGGATACAGATATACGCCCTGCAGAATTGTTTGAGGATGAAATGACAGGTCGTAGCTAAAGAGATATGTTTGGTTCATAATGACTATACGTTTACCAAGCCCGAATCTCTTAGACGGGGCAGAGCGCCGAGCTGACTCACTGCACAAGTTTGAGCGTGTGCTCCCCTTTCAGGGCCTCAGGGTCTTCTAATATAATGGGGAGAGGGTTGTGTTCTACCGCCTCAGTGCTCCCTCCGCCGTGACTGGTTCCCCTGCCTGGCTCGGTTGACTCAGGGCTTGCTCAGGGCTGCCTGTGGTCTGACCCTCTGCTTTAGGAAAAAGGGGCTCAGCATCAGTTGGTCTCCCCGCCAAGGGTCGCGCAGGATTTCCGGGGGCACCCCACCACATCCGGATCTTACTCAACAGGTGCGCCTTCCCGAGCGCGGGACTGGGGACTGCAGGCGGTGGGCCCCGTGACCCACATGGTGCCCTGCCCTCCTGGCATGGCAGGTGCAGGGGCAAGCCTGTCCTTCCTGCCCCCAGCCCCGCATCTGTTTCGATCCCTGCCCTGCAGAGGAGGCCTGTGGTGCACCACGGGTTCCTGGGGTACCAGTAAGGGCCAGACCTATGGGTGCAGATGGCCAGCTCAAAGGAGAGGGGGTCGCCCTCCTGCCCACTTCAGGCCCCACTCAGAATCGGAGGCCCCAAAGAGCCACTGGGAGGAGACCTGGCATCTACTCGGGCAGGAGAGTTCAAATGGGTTGGTCCAAACTGTGTTTTAAAGGTTTCCAGGCCTAGCCGGGCTCGGTGGCTCAGCCTGTAATCCCACGCCTTTGGGAGGCTGAGGTGAGTGGATTGCCTGAGCCCGCGGGTTCGAGACCCGCCTGGGCAGCGAGATCTCATCTCTACAATAAATCAAAAAAT
>NW_007249739.1:530058-532586 GCF_000164805.1 Carlito syrichta
ATCAGCCGGGCGTGGTAGCGCATGCCTGTAATTCCAGCTACTCGGAAGGCTGAGGCGGAAGGATCGCCGGAGCCCAGCAGGTCGAGGCTGCGGTGGCCGGGAGCGGCCACTGCACTCCAGTCTGGGTGACAGAGTGAGACTCCAACTCAAAAATAAAATAAAATAAAATAAAGGTTTCCAGGCCTGGTGTGGTGGCTCACACCTATAATCCCAGCCCTTGGGAGGCCAAGGCGGAAGGATCGCTTGAGCCCAGGAGTTCAAGACCAGCTTGAGTGACATAGTGAGACCTCCTCTCTACCAAAAATAAAAAAAAATTAGTCAGGTGTGGTGGCATGTGTCTCTAGTCTCTGCTACTCAGGAGACTGAGGCAGAGGCTTGCCTGAACCTAGGAGATTCAGGCTGCTTTGTAAGCCATAATTGTTCCTCTGCCCTCCGGCCTGGGCGACAGAGTGAAACTGTGACTCAAAACAAAACAAAACAACAAAAAAGCTTTCCTCGGATGCTCAAAACATAAAATAGATGAAAGCAAGTAGCTGGTTGGACTAGAGGCCTAGTGATCTCATCCCTCTGTGACACTTTTTGTTTTCTGAGTTGTAGTCTCACTCTGTTGCTCAGGCTAGAGTGCCGTGGCACATTCACGGCCACCCCAGCATCGACCTGCTGGGCTCCAGCAATCCTTCTGCCTCAGCCTTCCAAGTAGCCAGAACTACAAGTGCACGCTACCACGTCTGGCTATTTTTAAAATTTATTGTAGAGACGAAGTCTTGCCAAGTTGCCCGGGTTGATCTCGAACCCACAGGCTCAGGCAATCCACTTGCCTCAGCCTCCCAAAGTGCTGGGCTGAGCAACCGAGCCTGCCCCCTCTGTTACTCTTGAAAAAACACCTTAGTCCTGGGATATCCGAAAGCACCTATGGACAAACAGCAATTCCCCACCCTCACAGGACACAGAAAAGGCTCAGAGGAGACAATCTGCTCAAGTTCACACAGGAAGTGTAGACGAGTGCCATGGCTCGCTGTCCAGCACTCCGTCCATGGCAAGAGGGGTACTGCCCATCTGTCAGTCGGGCTGCCGTGTGGGTGCCTGACCCACACATCCAGGAGCCTGTGTTCTGGCCCCTTCTGCCCTTGGGCGCCCAAAGGGGTATCTCATATGCTCTAGGCTGCCAGGGTGACTGGTGTTCGCCCTAAGGCCAGATGAGGATAGATGCATCCCAGTCCATGTCCTACGGTCATTTTAAGATACCACAGGAAGAAGCCAGATCTGAGGTCAGTCGGTGCCGGGCCAACGTCCATGTCGCCTTTCTTTTTTTTTTTTGAGTTGGAGTCTCACTCTGTTGCCCAAATTAGAGTGCAGCAGCCGCTCCCGGCCACCGCAGCCTCGACCTGCTGGGCTCCGGCGATCCTTCCACCTCAGCCTTCCGAGTAGCCGGAATTACAGACATGCGCTGCCACGCCCGGCTGATTTTTTGATTTATTGTAGAGATGAGGCCTCGCCAGGTTGCCCAGGTGGGTCTCGAACCGCGGGCTCAGGTAATCCACTCACCTCAGCCTCCCAAAGGCACGGGATTACAGGCTGAGCCACCGAGCCCGGCCATGTCGCCTTTCTTAGTTGTGGCTCTGTCCATTCAAAACGAAAACAACAGACCATCAGGTCTAGTGGCATGTCACCTTTTCTTAGCCGCTAGACCTGACGGTCTGTTGTTTTTGTTTTGAATGGACAGAGCCACTGCCGCCTTGCTGGGTGTTCACAAGGTTGGATGGGTGGCATGGGTTTCACAGGCTGAGCATGTGCAATCTCTGTGGCTGCCACTCTGCTGATGCAGGGGCTTCGATGGCCCAGATGTGTCACAGTGGTGACCTAGACGCGTCGCAGCAGTGGACCAGATGTGTCACAGCAGCGAGTGTCTGTGTGACATGGCGTCTGGCATATGAAGGCGGCCGAGAGGAACCATTTCTGACGTGGCTTCAATACTTCATTGACATAGAAACAGTTGTCCCCAACTTCTTTCTAGATCAGCTTTCCACGCACAGAGGCTGTCATCACACAGGAGTGGGCAGGTGGGATGCCCATCCGGTGACTCTACGGGATACATTTTTCTGGCACAAATCCTGCGGTAAATGGGGTCTAGGCCCAGGCCACGCCTAGGCCTAGGTAACAGAGGGACAAGATTGCTGGGCCTCTAGCCCAACCAGCTACTCGCTTCCATTATTGGACGACATAAAAGCATTGGCAATGACGAACGCGCTGTAGAGATGGTTGTTTTGATATGACCCATCACACAGCACAGGAAAATGGTCAGTGTGAAACTGGCCTTTTTATTTCATTGTTAATGAGGCTACTTGGGAAATGCAGGTTTCCTCAGATGAGGGGGAGGTAGAGGGACCCTCTGGGGAGATGCAAAGGGTCGTTCCTGCCTATGACTATGAAGTCCATGATTTCTTGGTGACCTTGCATTTCCCGGCAAGCTTTTCTTTTCTTTTCTTTTTTTTTTGAGTTGGAGTCTCACTCTGTTGCCCAGACTGGAG
>NW_007249739.1:532606-537908 GCF_000164805.1 Carlito syrichta
CCTTCCAAGTAGCCAGAATTACAGGCATGCGCTACCACACCCGGCTGATTTTTTGATTTTTATTGTAGAGATGAGGTCTCGCTGCCTAGGTGGATCTCTAACCCGCGGGTTCAGGCAATCCACTCACCTCAGCCTCCCAAGGGCACGGGATTACAGGCTGAGCCACTGAGCCCGGCTTAAGCTTTGCTTTTCATCCACACACATGAGTCACCAATTTCACTCATACACCCAGCGAGTGGGGTGGAAATCAGCATTTTTATCTAAAAAACATTGACTGAGGATGAGCCCCTTTTCCAGGGTCTCCCCTAGCTCTTACTCCCTTATCAAAGCAGCAACGCCAAAGCCCCTCACGCTGCGGCTCCCGGGTGCTCAGTCTAATGGAGTTTGGCCACTCTCACAAGACCCCCAAGACATGTTGGGTCTGCTGCAGGGCTGAGCGCCATCATGCAGGTCTTCTTAAAGCCCACCATTCCTCCCCAGCTCTCCTGGAATGCCTGCACTACCCACACTCTGCTGTGTGACTGTCTCTCCCACTTGACTGAGAGGGCCATGGAGGCAGCCATCAGGCCTGTTTCCCCTCTCACCTGGGACAGTAGGTGCTTTGTAAGGAAACAGAAAAAACAGGTGAAATGTAAAGCCACATTGTTGGCCCAGGACAGAAAGGACTCGGGGTGGCTCGTAAACATCTCACAATCCGTGTTCTGGGGGAAAAGCCCTCATCTGTAGTGTCTGCCAATTTCTGTGGTGTGAATCCTCCCAGCACGGCTGATTTCCAGCTTCTGGTGGGACAGTTCTGAAGGTGGCGCTGGGGGATGATGTGTGGATTGGACATCGTAGGCCAGGGACTGCTGTCCAGACACACCGAATTCCTAGACTCTCAACTGAATCCTTCTCTTGACAGTTAGCCCTATCTGGAACAGCTGCCTGCAGACATCTCTGTTTCTTTTGCAGGAAAAGATACAGGACTCTAAATGGACATCAACTATGCAGAGAGTCTAAATTTGAAGTTTAAAGTCCACAGTCGCATTTGACGCCCCCAAGAGCCCACCACATTAGAGATGAGAAAATGGAGGAGTCTCAGAGAGGTTGGGTAACTAGTTCAGAGTCACGTGGCTAGTTCAGGGACGGGGCCAGATTTCAAATCCTGCTTCTTTTTAGTTCCACCCCTAATTCCCTCAATTCTTGTAGCTTTAGCAGCTTACTAAAAGTTTAAGTCTGAAGACAGTTGCTCTAGGAGCTGGGCTTGCGGGTCAGACCCGAGGAGCAAGCACACACACCTGGGAACAGCATGTCCACAGCCCTGCATCTGCGGGCTCCCTTGCCTCTGACCATTATGATGCTGCCCCTTCTCATTGGACAGTGGCCGGCCTGAGGCCCAGCCTTCAGGGCCCTGCTGTTCTGCTCTCAGCCCTGAGGTTGTCAACGCTGTCGTAAAATCATGTGAATGGGTGACTCCAACACCGGGAAGAGGAAGAGAGCCCAACTCCTCCCCCTAATTTTCCATCACTTTTACTTTCTACTTGTGATGTCTTCAGAGCCCACAGTGGGTCCATCGACTGCCCTGAGCCTTTGAGTGTCAGTTGGTTGACCTGTAAATAGCGGATGGGGAGGGAGCAACCCCTATGTCCATCACAGGCCAGTACCCTCTCCTTGTGAGGCTGAGGACACAGCAACAGGGGAAAGAGATCACATGTGCTGACAAGTCAGGTCCTGAGTGCTGTGTATGTACTCTCCGCTTGACCTCCGCCGCTCCCTACACTCAGGCCTCTTGTACCACTGGGGAAACTGAGACCAGAGCGTTCACACACTTTGTTGGAGGTCCCCCGACTGATAAATGAGAGCAGGATTGGAATCCGGGTGTCTGGCTCTTCACCACCACAGGCCTGGGGCAGTGCCTAGGCAGATCTGTCCTTTTAAAAAAAAGTTTTAGTTGGGGGTCTCCCTCTGTCACTCAGGCTGAATGGAGTGCAATGGCACAAACACAGCTCATCACAGCCTCAACCTCCCGGGCTCAGAAGATCCTCCCATTCCAGCCTCCCAGGTAGCTGGAACTACAGGCACATGTCACTGTGTCCGGTTAATTTTTATATTTTTTGTAGAGATTCTGCCTTGCTATGTGGTCCAGGCTGATCTTAAATTCCTGGGCCCAAGCAATCTTCCCGCCTTGGCCTCCCAAAGTGCTGGGATTACAGGCGTGAACCACTGTGCCAGGAAAGATCTGGTTTTTCTTTTTTTTTTTTTAATGACAAGATTCTTGTGCTTGTTTGTGTGCTAGAGGGCCGTGTGCATTTCAGGCACTCAGCAGGTGGACCCACAGGTATGTGGATGGATAGAACCGTGCAGTGAGAGGCAGGTCCTCCCACCCAGGTGCCTGGAGTCTGCACTCAGAGGATGCACTTTATGAGCCGATTGTCCATGTGGCTTGGAAGGCATTGGTAAGGTGGGCGGCAGGGTGGGGAGGTAACCCATCTGCATACTGGAGGCAGTATATTTACCTCCCGGGGTTCATGAGAGAATTAAGTGAAACTGACTCCTGGGTTTCTTCTGTCTCTTTCCCTGGGCTCTCTTTTTCCTTCTTAGCATACGCCATGATTTGCTCTTAAGCTTTTATTGTTTTCAGTGCTTACTGGCCACCCCCAGGACCAATGTTCTGAGCACGGGTCCATGCCTATTGTATTCCTCAGTGAGAATCCATGACCTGGCCTGGCTCATAACACATGCTCAGTTAATTAGGCTGAACCACCGAAGGTGTCGTGTCTGAAATGCCTGGCATGGGCAAGCGAACTCCTACCAGGGCAGCCCGGCAGCCCATGTGAGGTGCTTATTTCGCCCCAGAGACCAGTGGAAAACATTTCCCGCTTTCTTCAGAAGTCTCCAGCTTCATGTCACACAGCCCCAGGCTCTTACTCACCAAGGCCCCTAGCCACAGTCCTGGGCTGCCTGGTGCCACGGAGGGACGTCTGACTTGGTAAAGCTGTTTGACAACAACAGGGAACCACTGAGTCCAGGAGGCCCCACAGTTTCTGCCCAGAGTTAGAATTAATGTCGTCAACTATGCCCCCTCCCTGAGTGGTTCTCAGCTGGGAGGAAGTGGTTTGGACACGGTGTACTTATTTCCTTCAGAACTCTAAGGGAGGCGGAGGGGGGAGGAAGTCGGTCATGTGGTGTGGCCTCAATGCATGTTTATTGAGGGAAGGAATGAATGGATGGATGGATGGATGGATGAATGGATGGATGGATGGATGGATGGGTGGGTGGACGGGTGGATGGGTGGACAGATGGATAAATGTACTAACATGGGCCTCAGGTTGCTAAGAAGAATCAATGGTTCAGTCTGCTGTATGCTAGAGCTCTTTGATGTGAATTTTAAGTTCCATCCTCAGAGCTAGAAAAGCTAAATTATACATTGATGAATGTCAAATAAAAACTTAAAAACCGGCAACAGGATGCTGATGTGCGTGTGTTAAAATGAATAATTTCTGAGTCTTCGAGAAAGACATACCGCTTAGAAGCGCACTGCCGGCTCTCACAACTCAGGGAGGGGAAGTTGGGTCTGTGTTAGGAAAATGACTCCAGTGTGCTGCAGTGAAAACCCTCCCATGTCTGTTTCAAGTGGATCAGATAGGGGAACACACAGACAAGGGTGTTCAGAAAGATGGAGACAGAGCGCCCAGCTCGCCGTTTTTGCAGTTTGTTGCATCATATCGAACACGGTTCATTCATGGCATTCTGCCTAGAACTGACAATACTGCCTAGGACTGAGCGTGCTTTAATTATCTGATTTAGGAATGATATATTAGCCCCTGTTTAGCACTTCACATTTCTTACCTATTAAATGTAACGTAAACTTCTTAAAAACACCCAAGGAGGCTGGTCTTCTTTTCGCAAGGAAGGAACTCACACTCAGAGAGGTAAAGTAACTTGCTCGGAGTCACACAGCTCTCCGGGGCCAACCCAGAATGATAAGCCAGGTGTCACTGGTGGCAGCACTGGCTCTGCATATGGCCATCTGGCTGCTGGATCTAGATTCCAGATCCGTGGAAGGCGGAGCCCAGGTAGACTTCAATCTGTCTGTTACATGGGTTTCTAATGTTAGGATTAGACCTTTAGAGCATACCGAGAACTCGTGAATGGCGTTCTTCTAATCGGAGAATGCCAGGTACAAGAGCATTTGGTAGAACTTTTATTCGGGGTTTCCGCCCCAGTTTTGAAAGGACCCCAGCCCGGTTTCATAGCCTGCAGCTCTGCATCTCACAGTGAGCTGCAGACCGTTGGCAGACCATGGGGCGCATTTTCCCTAACGTGCAGTACCTGTGGCTTTACGCCCCAGCTCTGCCCCGTGGTCACTTGCTCTGCTGAGAGACAGCGAGTGGACCCCAGCCCTGAGAGCCTCTTCTTGCCTCCACCAACCCCCCCCGCCGCTGTGTGGCTTGGGCAAGTCACTGAACCTCTCTGAGCCTTGTTGACTCATTTGTCAAACACAAGTAACAATCACAGTATTACAGGATTGTTCTGAGGATCTCAGAAAAGTAACTTTCCATGCCGCACCCCACCCCTGTCACTCAAGATTGTCAACATCATCCACGGACACCTGCAGACACAGCCCCAACTCGGGACACTCTGAAGCCAAAGCTCAGACATCGGTTTCTCTCAAGTATGTAGAATCTAAAGGAATGTGGGGCCGGGCACAGCGGCTCACGCCTCGAGAGTTTGAGGCTTGATTCCAGGAGTTTGAGACCAGTCGGGACAACATAGAGAGATCTCATCTCTACTATTTAGATGAATACATAAATAGAAAGCCAGACAAAGGGATGTGTGCCTGTGGCCCAGCTAGCCAGGAGGCTGAGGCAGGAGGACTGCTGGATCCCAGGGGTTCGAGACCAGCCTGGGCAACATAGTGAGACCTTGTCTCTACAAACAATTTAAATAAATAAATGTAAATAAAATAAATAGAAAGCTGGGCAGAGTGCTGTGTGCCTGTGGCCCAGCTAGTCAGGAAGCTGAGGCAGGAAATACTGCTTGATTCCAGGAGCTTGAGACCAGCCTGGGCAATATAGTGAGACCTCGTCTCTACGAACAATTTAAATAAATAAATAGAAAACCGGGCAAAGTGGTGTGTGCCTGTGGCCCAGCTAGTCAGGAGGCTGAGACAGGAGGACTGCTTGATTCCAGGAGTTCGAGACCAGCCTGGGCAACGTAGTAAGACCCTGTCTCTATTAAACACACACACACACACACACACACACGCACACACATACACACACACACACACACACACACACACACACACACACACACACAC
>NW_007249739.1:537928-540256 GCF_000164805.1 Carlito syrichta
TCATAGCCAGCTCTTCCACTCATTTCCTGTGACCATTTTGAAATTAGTGAATTAACTTCTCTAAGCCTAGTTTGCTCATCCATAAAATGGATTTATTTCAAATTGTCATGAGAATGAAATTAGATAATGCATGCAGATGAGATTACACAGTGAGTAAGAGATCAACCAATGTCTACAGTCCACTGCTCAAGAGGTGGTCCATGGACTTGCAACGGTGGCATCATTGAGAGCATGGTAAGAGAGCTAACTCTCAAGTTCCACCTGACCTGCCTGTTAAAGTCTGAGAAAACTATATCAGACCATCAAATCCCTTCCTTTATCAAAGTAGATGAAATCATCATGTCAAGATACCGAGGGTTGGCATTCTTTCTGTTTACAGATGGGCAATGATGTGTCCAAATGAGGTCAAGTCCAGTCTCCAACACACACACACACACACACACACACACACACACATATATATGCATTTTACTGATTCATTTATTTTTAATATATTTTAAATACTTAAAACATTAATGAAAATAAAAGCAAGTGGAGTGAGTCACATTCCTTAGAAAATTCCAGTTCCCCCACACACATCTCTTCTGATCCTGATGTGACGTTCGGCGTGCACACACCTCACGTTTGCCTGTCTTTCTCCGTCCACATCCCACCTTCCAAGATTATGAGTGATGATCTTGGGCCTCTTCCCTTAGAAGGTCCGTACAGCCACACTGCTGCGGTCCCTCGACCCACCTGGGCTCTGTGCACCCTTCAATGCCATAGCGTCAGGCTGATCACATTTACTGAGCACCTACTATGTGACTGAAACTGACCGGGGTGCTTGGCCTGCGTTAGTTCATTTCATCTGCCCCATACCTGTGTGAACTAGGTCGCGGTCAATGTCATTTAACAGGTGAGAGAGTGAAGACCTGTTAGGTTGAAGTGGTGGGCTCAAGGTCACACAGCTGGGAAGTCTGATGCCCAGTCCTGGTCCCCCTCTGTAAGACGCTTGTTGTGTGCCAGGCCATTCTTTGGTAAGACTATCTCCTCTGGCAGTGCCCTGGCCAAGCACCCCAGCCCTTCTCTCCATGGAATTATGCATCCAACACCCTCTGCGCAGTGCTGTGCGCCGTGCCAGCATCACTCAGGACATCGCCCCAGCTGGTCTCAAGGTCAGTGCCAGCTCCCAGGCCAACCGCACCTGCTGTGTGTTGGAGGGGGCCTGAAGTCCCTCCCATCCTAGCCCTGCCACATCCCCCAAAATACCTTCAAACGCTGGGCATGGCTCCCATGGGTGCTGTCTGCAGAAGGGTCGCTGGACACACGGTGGTCATTGCTTCTCCATGACCCCTGATTGAGCAGGCAGCCGGGTCTCCTGCAGTGTGTGTAAGGGATCAACAAGTGGCACCCAGCAGAGCTACGGTTGCTGAATCCGCTGCTCACTTCCTCTGCTAGAATCGAGGAAGGCCAGGGCTTGCAGAGGGGCAGGTTCCTGTTTTCAGCAGCCACTCTCAGCTGGCTTCTCTCTGCAAGGGCTGGGAAGACAGAGGCACTATTATTTTGTTTTCTACAAAGTACTTGAGAATGTGGCCAGCTTGACTGAAGACGGCCAGGGAGTGTCCCAGCCCTCAGAAACCTGGTCTCCTTACTCACATTAAAAGGTCAATCGTTGGGATGGTGAAGCCCCTGTGTACCCCCCCCCGAGCTTGTGGGCCCCCGAGGCTGTGGCTTCCAGCTGCCGCCGCTTCTGTTTTCAGTTGTCCAAATTTTGCAGATTCCTTCTGTCTCTGCTGAATGAACCCCAGAGCAGAGCTTCTAGAATAAAGGAGACTGAAGAGGTATGGAGACTTGATGCAATGTGTGATCCCCGATGGACCCTGGGTCAAGGGAAAGGAACTAGAAAGATTATGGGATGGGAGCATTGGATATATTCTGCAAAGTAGATCATAGTGTGCCAGTGCTAAGGTCCTTGGGTATGACAGTGATAGTATGGTCATGTGGGAAAATGTCTAGTTCTTAGGGAACACCTGGTGACCAAATAGGAGGCATGTGTCATGCTGGCCACAACTTTCGAAGGCTTCATGAAAAGAAAAGCTGTATTTCTGTATCTATGTCTGTGTCTATGTCTATGTCTCTATGTCTATGTGTCTGTGTCTGTATCTATGTCTGTGTCTATGTCTATGTTTATGTCTATGTCTTTATCTGTGTCTATTTCTATGTCTTGATGTCTGTGTCTGTATCTATGTCTGTTTATATCAAAACATAGAAAGCCTGCCGGGCTCGGTGGCTCAGCCTGTAATCCCACGCCTTTGGGAGGCTGAGGTGAGTGGATTGTCTGAGCCAGCG
>NW_007249739.1:540276-581574 GCF_000164805.1 Carlito syrichta
AAAAAAAAAAAAAAAAAAACATAGAAAGAGAATGAGAGCAAATGTGACAAAATGCTAATACTTAGTGAATCTGGGAAGGGGATACAGGTGTCAATTGTTCTGCTTTTTCAACTTTTTGGTGGGTTTGAAATTAAAATATATGTATTTATATATTATATGTTATAAAACATACATTATATACTATATAAATATTGCATATTATTCAGAGTGTGGGAGTCTCAAGCAGGGAAACCCAGGCACATGTGGCCTTAAATCTTATTGGTGGAAGAGGCAGAAGCTTCTGGAATGCAGACTCCAGAATCACCTGCCGGATGACCATGTTGGGGTGGCCCTCAGAACCTCTCCAAGACCACCTCCACCCATGGGTGGACAGAGTGTTAGAGAGTTGTGTGACCTGCCCGCAGCCACACAGATAGTCTCAAAGCAGGGACAGGGCTGGAGTCGAAGCTGGGGCTGGTGACCCAGGCCCCAGCAAGGCCGATGCAGCCATTCCAGGACAGTCATTTAGAAACTTCACTCGGTGTAGTTTGCGAAGACGAATGGAAAACCTCAGGCCGCTTTTAAATTTAGAAGGTAACCTGCTTCCTGAGACAACTTGTGAGAGCAGCCCCCACTCTGGAGGAGCATGCCAGGAAGGTGCAAAGGAAATATTGCAGAAGACCAAGTGGGGAGTTTGCCCGGACGAGGAAGCAGCAGGCAGAAATGGGCAGAAGTAGAGTTTTCCCCAAATTCACACGGAGAAGTAAGAGCGCTTTGGACTCATTGTCAGAGGCAGGAGCTCTGGGAAGCCTTTTCAGCAGAAAAAGAATCCACTACGGGAATCCACTAGGGCCAGTCTCGCCATTGTTCCCTAACCCTTCAATAAAGCTGTATTGAACAGGGCAAGATCCAGGCTCTGAGATTCAACCATGGACATGACCTGTCAAAAGCCAGCCCTGACTGAGCCTACCTAACCGGAGTCCCCTGAGAAAGGTGGACGGGGCAGCCGTCAATCACGGTGCCTGCGCTAAGGGAAATGCAGTAGGTGAATAAGACAGATGACCCAGACATGCTACTTTCCGCAGGTGGCCAGTGTTGGGAGGACGACTCCCTTCCGAGGTGTCACTGAGCTGAGACCCACAGGAGGAGGCAGTCTGGGACCACCAGGGTGTGATAGGCACAGGCAGAGAGTCAACTGGCATAATGCAAGCCGTGGAAGTCTGGGGGAAAGACACCGTCCCCTTGGGATACTCAACCAGATGGCAGAGGCAGGCCAGTGAGGCCCATAGAGTGACCTCCAGTTAGAGGGCATAGGTCATCCACAGGCGTCGCCACTGAGGAGGGAGGAATGCAGGGCATGGAGCCCAGAGGTCAGGGCTGCAGCCTCTTCTCTGTCTGCTGGGTGACGGGGTTATGGGGAGGCTGCTCACCCCTATCCCCCGCCTTGAGTGCCTTATGGTCTCCCTTCCATCTCTGGAGGTAACTGTGAGGAAACACCATAGGTTTGAGAAAGCATTTTTCAAACCGTGTGCCATGATGCCTGGAGGCCTGGGCTGTGGCCAGAACAGAGAGCAGAGGACGTGGCTTGGCCAGCCGGAGCAGGAAAACTACCACCCCCACCCCCACTCCAGTGTCATGCTAGGCAGGTGGCTCAGATTTTAGGCCTCCATTTCTAGTGACCCCAAGGGCTCTCTGTCTTTGCACCATTGACATTTTAGGCCAGACTGTTCCCTGTTGTGTGAGGCACAGGGAGGTGGGGCATGTCCTGTGCATTGGAGGGTTTCCACCCATTGATGCTAGGAGCACCCCACTGTCATCCTCCAAGTCATGACAATTAGAAATGTCCCAGCATTGTCAAATGAGCCCTGGGGAGCAAAATTGCCCCTTACTGAGAACCGCCAGATTACACCCATCCCCTAGACTTGCAGGGGTCCCCAACCCCCAGGCCATGGACCGGTACTGGAGATGAGTGGCAGTGAGCAAGGGAAGTTTCATTTGCATTTACAGTCATGCCCCATCGCCTGCATTATTGCCTGAGTTCCACCTCCTGCCAGATCAGCAACAACCTTAGATTCTCCTGGGAGCATCAACCCTATTGTGAACTGCACATGTGAGGCATCTAGGTTGCACGCTCCCTATGAGAATCTAATCCTGATGGTCTGAGGTGGAGCTGAGGAAGTGATGTTAGTGCCTGAAAGCGGCTACAAATGCAGATGAATGTGAGCAGTGAGCTTTGATCCCCACGTCCCCACCCCACCCCAGTCCGTGGAAAAATTATCTACCATGAAACCAGTTCCTGAGGCCAAAAAGGTTGGGGACCGCTGGCCTAGAGGCACCAAGAGCTTTGAGGAAACAAGACACCTGTGTGTGCTGCGCTTCCTTGGAGTGGAGAGTGCGGCCCTGACCCGGCAGTTCCCTCGCTTTTGTACAGACTCGGGCGGTAGGTCAACCCTGCTCGCTGGCACACACCTCTGACAGCGTGGGTGGTGTCTCTAAGGAGGGAGAGTTTTGGTGTTGGGAATGGGGGTGGGGAGCACATGGGCTGTGGGACACTGCAGCACAGGAAGGTCAAGGCCCCGGGTGGAGGGCAGGAGGCGGACTCCTCACCACCGAAGCCCAGCCACGGAGGCTCCTGGGAGCCGGCCTCGGCACCTGCCCTTGCTACTCCAGCACCCAGGCCATCCCCCTCTCCTCTGTTCTCCATACCATTCCTTAGTGGCTTACACCTCCTCTCCTAATCTGTGAACTCAGGCGTTCAAGGACGTTGCTATTTATTCAAGTATGCATTATGCATCTCATGATCCATGCATTCACACATTCATTCAAGCTTTCTTAGCATTCTTTGTGTGCCAGGCCCCGCGTGTGTACTATACTATGTGCCAGCCAGACGAGGCCCTCCTCGCCAGGGGCTCACAGCCTTACACTCTTCATCCCTGTGTCCTAGGCCCAGCACCAAACAGCGTTCGCTGCACGTGCTGAGTAACTGAATTGAGCAAATATCATCTGTAAATGACTTGTATGTATAACCTGCACTGGGGAGACAGGCATGGCGGGAATCCGCCGATAAGGGTGTGAATATGGCTCTGTCCCTCCCTGCCCTTAGGAGTTGATCATCTAGTGGAGGAGACAGACAGCATGTCAGAGCCATGGGCTGTAGAGAAAGACGTAGGTAAGGAGGGAGCCCTGTGAGGAGCCAGAGGGGCCTCCAGGGCTCCTGTTTTCACATGGGATCCGGGGAGCACTGAGATGTGTTGGAACCAGGTAGGTTCTCCCCCACAGCATGGTCTTCCGGGCCTGTGTACTGAGTCAGCAAGAGAAGCAAAGGTCAGATGCACTCGGCAGGTGATAACCCCACCAAGGACCAAGGACCTCAAGTATCAGTGTGGGGTCGGCCCACCCTCCACTGTGCTGCCCAGTGACATGTACGGGGAGATCGGACTTCGAGACTCACCAAGACACTCAGGGCCATCTGTGTAGAAAGCATCTGATTTCCAGAGGATCTTGCAAATTAATTAGCTGTTAGGAGCCAGACCAGTGGTCACCGGCAGATCGCCAAGGTGGGCACACACGGGTTGAGGTATTACTTGGTTAGGAGCAAGGATGTGGTCATCACCTTTATTAAAATGAAATGTTCCCTCTGTCAAAACTAGCTTGAACCAGGCTCGGTGGCTCAGCCCGTAATCCCGTGCCTTGGGAGGCTGAGGTGAGTGGATTGTCTGAACCCGCGGTTTGAGACCCGCCTGGGCAACTTGGTGAGACCTCATCTCTACAATAAATCAAAAAATTAGCCGGGCATGGTAGCGCACACCTGTAGTTCCAGCTACTTGGAAGGCTGAGGCAGAAGGATCGCCAGAGCCCAGCAGGTGGAGGCTGCGGTGGCCGGGAGCGGCCACTGCACTCCAGTCTGGGCGACAGAGTGAGACTCCAACTCAAAAAAAAAAAAAAACTAGCTTGACACACAGTTGTCGGGAGCCAGTTGTATGTCCCAGCTGGGAGTTGGTAGGTCCCTTAACCAAGCAATAAGAAGCCCACTTCTCCAGGGTCAGGTCCCAGAGGGCAACGTGGCATTGTGTGGCAGGGGACGGTGTTGAAGCCCCATGACACAGTGGCCTCAGTCTTTTTAGCATCAGGAACTGGCTTCACGGAAGACAATTTTTCCATGGACTGGTGTGGGAGGATGGTTTGGGGATGATTCAAGTGCATTACATTTATTGTGTGCTTTATTTCTATGATTACTATGTCGAATAGGTAGTGAAATAATTATACAACTCTCCATAATGCAGAATCAGTGGGAGACCTCAATTTGTTTTCCTGCAACTAGACGGTCCAATCTGGGGGTGATGGGAGACAGTGGCACCCAAAGTGTGTTGCTTATGTCCAGTCTATTCTATAATCTTATATTGGTCACTATCACTGCAGGAAACCCTGCTTCACAAAGATAGGATGTTGGAAATGGAAGCCCGCTTTTCAGTGCTGATCTGAGAGGAGGTGGAGCTCAGGCAGTAATGCAGGTGATGAGGAGTGGCTGTAAATGCAAATGAAGCTTCACTCACTCACCCACAGCTCACCTCTTGCTGTGTGGCCTGTTTCCTAATAAGACATTAGCTAGTACTGGTCCGTGACCTGGGGTTGGGGACCCCTGCCATGATCGGTCAGTGTTCATGGCTTGGTTCATCATCAGTAGATTCCTACTTCTACTTCATAATAGCTTTGGGGATCCCCCTCTCCCTTCTTTCAATGTAAATGTTGAAAAGTTTGGAAGCAGAGAAACACAACCTCAGGAAAAAGTCAGTTTTCTAAACATGGGAAGGACCAAACAGAGGCTGATCCCCTTGGTAGGGGGGTCCACAATACTTACTGAGGCAAGGGCTTGTGCTTGGTGCTATGAACTTGTTGACAGAGACACCAATCTAAGGGGTTAAATCGTATGACTGTCAAGATCCCCTGCAAGATGGAAGTTCTCTGAGAGTGAAGTCTGTGCCCCTTCCATGGTTAGCAAGTATCCACCCATTTCATTCATTCATTCCTTCAGTAGCTGTTTTTGGTTTGGTTTGGTTTTTTTTTCTTGAATTGAGGTCTCACTCTGTCATCCAGGCTAGAGTGCAGTGGCAGCAACATGGCTCAACCCCCTGGGCTCAAGCAATCCTTTGGCCTCAGCCTCCTGAGTAGCTGGAACTTCAGGTGTGTACCACCATACCCGGCTAATTTTTAAACTTTTCATAGAGACGAGGTCTTTCTAAGTTGCCTGGGCTGGTCTTGAACTCCTGGGCTAAGCCACCCTCCCTCCTCAGCCTCCCAGAATGCTGCAATTACAGGTGTGAGCCCCTGTACCCAGTCTCAGTGACTGTTTTTTGAGCACGCCTGTGTGTAGGCAGTGCTCTGGGCTCTGAGTTAGAAAAAGAAATGCATCATGTCATAGAAAGGGGCTGAAAGGTGGGGACAGTAAGAGGCATTGTCACCTCAGAAGGTGGAACTTTTGAAATGAGTCCAGATGCTGGTGTGACAATCCAGAGGAAAAGTCCCCAGGTAGAGGAGATGACAGGTGCAAAGGTCCGGGGCTGGAAATACTCGTGTTCGAGGAGCAGAAGAGAGGGAAGGGGACTACTCTTTGGGGGATGTCAGGAAAGAACCTTGGCTCTTGCCCATGTTACCCATTTACTCTGCCCGATCACTCTGTGTCTAGACTTGCCCTGGGAAACTGAGGCTCACAGGGTTTAACTCACTTGCTCTTGGTCCCCAGCTGACAAGTGACCCCACCAGGTCTAGAAACAGGATCTCACTGCCTCTATGACATTAGCCTTCTCCTCTGTCTGGGTCTCCTCCCACAATGCTTTCCTCTCACCCTTTTCCAGCCATTGATCCCCAAACCAGACACCGGCCCTGTTGCTCTCCTTCTCAAGCATCCGCCCGAGACTCGGGACCAATTC
This sequence comes from Carlito syrichta, assembly GCF_000164805.1. Taxonomy (NCBI): domain Eukaryota; kingdom Metazoa; phylum Chordata; class Mammalia; order Primates; family Tarsiidae; genus Carlito; species Carlito syrichta. Next base: position 546,183 of record NW_007249739.1, read on the forward strand.
CATCCCTTTCCCCACAGAACCCTTTCATCCCTTTCCCAGCATTCAATGCTCCTCAGTCTGCCCCCCAGCCTTCTTCCTGGCTCCCATGACAACACCAACACTCAAGACCTCTGTGCCCCATTCACTATAGGGGCTCCCTGGCCACGGTGCCCTTCAGACAAGCCTCCCGCCTCTTCCTTGGGTACTTTGCCATGCCCTTCTCCTGTCTGTGTGGATGCCTCTCCCCTGCACGGGCAGAGGGCAGGCCTCTCCAGGGTCATCCCAGGGCTCACCTTGACCTTACGTATTCTCATACTCCCTCCATCCACAGCAACTGCTCCTGTCAGAACACCCTTTGCTTACATGTAAGGGACAGATTTTTTAAAATAACAAAGAACACCCTTTGCGGTTTTCTCTGTGCCACGGGAATAGGACACAATGAGCATTGGAGTCAAGAGCAGAGAGGGGGTCAAGATACTGAGGAGCCAGCCGTGAGACTTGGCATAGCTTTCTAGATCTCTCTCTCAGCCCAGTGATGTCACTCATACTACTTGGCCATGAGGATCCACACAGTAATGGATGTAGAACACGTAACACAGAGCAAGGAACAGAGGGGCCCTCTGAACGGGTGCTCCAGCTTGGAAAGGAGGCATATGCCTGACCATGACCATGAGCCCAGCCCAGAGCCTGGCCCCAGAGAGAAGATTCCTTTTTTTTTTGACTTGGAATCTCACTCTGTTGCCTAGGCTGGAGTGGAATGGCATGGTTACGGCTACCACAGCCTCAATCTGCTGGACTCAGGTGATCCTTCTGCCTCAGCCTTTCAAACAGCTGGAACTACAGGTGTGTGCCACCATGCCTGGCTAATTTTCTGATTTATTGTAGAGATGAGGTCTCACTAAGTTTCCCAGGCTGATCTTGAACCTGTGGGCTCAGGCAGTCCTCTCACCTCAGTCTCCCAAAGTGCCAGAATTATAGACATTGAATAAAGGAACAGATGAAGGTTGTGCCTTTTGAATGAAAGCATATAAATGGTGAACACTGACTCCTCACCTCTGTGGAAGGCAGTCAGCCAACTGTGAAAACCGTTGAGGGGAGAGAAGGCCCTACTGTTTCCCTGGAGATAAGAGTTCATATTTCTGGAACCATCTCCAGCATTGGCAAAGGGCTCCATCTGGACAAGCTGAATTCTCCAGCTGGAGTGGACTCTGAATGTGTATGTCGTCGGAATCTTTGTGTTTCTCTGGGAAACCTTTAGATGCTAACAGTATTCTCAGGAAAAAGAAAAACAGGAGACACCTTATGTCCACCAGACACCTCTGCTGCGAAGACTTGCACAAATATGTCGATTCATTAGACCTGGCCTCTTGGGTGGTTGCTCAACCTGGACTCACGGCCTCCAAGATCTTGGGGAAGACCTGACTTTTCTCAGCTTCGCAAGGGTTGATCAAGAGGTCAGCTGCTTTCTCAAGCACGAGGAAGTTCTCCCAGCACCTCATTTCAGTTTTTTCTAACTTTGTAACTTCACTTTTCTTTACCAGCTTCCCCCAGATGGCCTCCTGTGTAAATCCTAGTTCAGGCCCTCATTTACTTAGAGAACTGGGTATCCGGTCGCTCCCATGAGGCTAAGCGGTGGGGAGCAAAGTAGGTGGTGACAGACTCCCTGCCCTCCTGGAGCTCAGCCTGAGTCCAGCAGAGGCTGGGAAGGGACCAAGGTGGCGGGGCTGCTGGTGGGAGTTCCAGGGCCAAGGGAACCCAAGAGTAATGGCCAGCGATGCTGTAGCACTGGTGTTCCGCTGGTCCTTGACCATGTCAGGAACAGGATATTCCCTTTGGCCCTCTTAAATGTGTTTCATTATGGTGTGACTCTGGTGGCATCCTGTCTGGAGTTGGAGGTGACTTCAGCGTCTGACAGTGACGGCTTAGCTGTCACCTGTGTGCTCTTTGCCCATTTCATATCCAGTGGAGTAGCTGATGAATGGACCCTCCTCCAATCCGTTCCATCTGTCGTTTTCTGTTCTAGCCTTCCCTGGCCCCCACTATCCTCACTGCAGCCCCCACTGCCCTAACCTGCCTTTCCAATAACTTCCGCTCTTGCCTGTTGCCTGGGAGGGTTCTGCTAGCCTTGGCCTCTTACTTTGCTCCAGGTCAGTTTTCCGTTGACCTGGAATAGTTCTCTCCCATTTCAGGATCTGCCAGAACCAGGGATGACGCACCTTTGGGGCACCCCTCTTTCATGGGAAGAGCTTTGTGCTCCCTTTACCCCCTGCAAAAGGTTGGGTCAAACCAGCCCCCCACCCTACCCCTGTCCTCTGCCTTGAAGTAGCACTCTTTAATGGCCCAAATGGTCCATGCCCCAGACCTGGCTTCTGCCATGTGCCACTGGGGAGACAGAACAGCAAATGCAGTGTCACCTGCCTGCAGCCGAGCCTTTGCCAGAGTGACATACGACTGTCCCAGGACCAGAGATTTGCTGACCACCTTCATTCCTATCAGCAGAGCAGAAACTGTGGGTGTCTGGTGACATCCTGGCTTGACAGGCTTTTCTTCAGTCCACCAAGGACAGGACCTCTTTCTAATGCCTAGGGTAGTTACCTCCTAACATTTCATCATGCCCTGGACAGCAAAAAAAAATGTTAAGAAAGCATCCCCAATATATTCCGATTTAGTCATTCATTGTATACAGAGATGATTCTGCTGATAGTACAATATAAAAATAAAAATTATTTTAAGAGATGAGATTTCTTAAGTGATATTTCTAAGTAAATATTCTAGAATTCTCCTTCCTTCCACTCTCCAGTGGGTTGTCTTATGCTTTGCTGGTGGCTCCAGACATACACAAAGAAGCATGGAGCAGGTGATAGACATCGCTTCCAAAGAGGGGTCTGGACCAGGAGTTTGGAAACATGCCATTTCCTCTTCCCTTGGTACTCATGTGCAGTCTGTCATCTGGGAAGGGTGCAGAGATCCCGGTGAACTCTGCTTAAGGGCAGAGACAAGAGTCAAAGTCCTGCCATAGAAAGAATCCACGTATGGTGCATGGCACATGGTGGTGTTGGGTGTCAGACCTCAAGAAGGGAGCGTTTTCAAGGGCGTCTCATGACACCACCCTTCCCATCTCTCTGTTGGTCTGAAATTCAAAAAACAGTAAGTTTCGAGAAGGCAAGAAGTGGACCTGTTTTGCTCGTGATTGACAGCTAGCCCTGACACGGTGTACGCCCAGAGCAACCCACAAACACCCACTTGGAGGAAAGAAGGGAGAAAGAATGGGGGTGGAGAAGAGAGACTGAGGGAGCTAGTTAAAAAAAGCAGCGCCTCTGCCCACAGACTGCGAGCTTGCTATGGCCTGAGTCATTGTGGTGCCCTGTGGCATCGGGACATAGGAGAAGCTCACAGACCAGACAGTCGAGGATGCAGGACAGACAAGCTCACTGCAGCCAAGTAGGCTGTGTCCCAGGAAGAGCTGACATGGTGGCTGGACATTTAGCGACAAGGCCTCCATGATCAGATTCCCGACATCACTGGAGTCAGACCTCTTCCATGCTCGCCCCAGTATTTTCATCTCATGAACCATCACGCTAATAAAATGTGCCCGGCCACTTCGAAAGGTGCCCAGCCCACACACAGAGTGAGATCTGGGTCTATCACAGAGTTGTGACGACTTTTATTAAAGTTTCTTTGAACACTCTCATTCTGTGATAACACAATACTTCTGATACTTCTGTGACATGTACTGTTTTTTTTTCCAATGACAAGATCCTGTTACTGTCATCAAAGAAAAGCAAGCTCAAAACCAGCCTTGATGTCATTTTAAGAGGTGGCCTCCAGTGATAACCGACTGGATGGGTGTGAAATTACCCATCAGCGTTTACTTCAGCGCCCACTGAGCCACGACTAATTACATCCGCCGTGTGGCACAGCCGTCAGGGAGCACCGTGGATAGGTTGGCCCAGTTGCCATAGAGATATCCTTAGCCAAAACATGATTTCAACCCCAAAAAGCCTTTGGCAGACTGGAGAATAGTTCACTATTTTTTTAAATGTTAGTGTGAATAGCTATGATATTATAAATAATAATAACTGGCATCTGTATAGTGCTTTCTGTGGGTTTTATTTTTCGAATCTGTTATTTCATTGAATTTTCACAAGAACTCTGAAACATAAAATATGACGTTAAAAACTGCTACTGTTTATTGGGAACTTGACACAGGGAAGTATTTCGCATGTTATCTTATTTATGCATCTCAACAAATGAATGAAGTAAACCTTCTTCTTCTTTTTTTTGAGTTGGAGTCTCACTCTGTCACCCAGACTGGAGTGCAGTGGCCGCTCCCGGCCACCACAGCCTCGACCTACTGGGCTCCGGCGATCCTTCCGCCTCAGCCTTCCAAGTAGCTGGAACTTCAGATGAGCGCTACCACTCCCAGCTAATTTTTTGATTTATTGTAGAGATGAGGTCTCGCTAAGTTGCGGGTCTCGCTAAGTTGCAGGTCTCGCTAAGTTGCGGGTCTCGAACCCACGGGCTCAGGTAATCCACTCACCTCAGCCTCCCAAAGCGCGGGATTACAGGCTGAGCCACCGAGCCCGGCTGTAAACCTTCTTCTTATCCTTATTTTACACTTGAGGAAATTTGAGCCCCAAGGGCTTTACAGAGCTTTCCTAAGAACATGAAGCTGGTTAGCGGGATGGGTGAACTTGAACCTGGGCTGATGGACCCCATGCTCTTCATGCTACACCTTGAGACATTATCACATATCCATTTTCCAGATGAGGAAACTTAGACTGAGAGAATGAAGCCAGTTACCAAGTTGTCAGTGTGGGATTCAGTAAGATTTCTTTAACACAAGAACCCAGGCTCTGTCCAGTTTTTCTACATCTCTGTAAAATAATAGTTATTTATACTTATTTTCTTCTGACAAATGTGAAGAGTCTGGTGTTAAAAAATTAAGTGGATTCCAGCAGCTAAGCAGCCCCGGGAATTCAGATGAGTTCACAGAGATGCATTCGGTCCTTTGCAAAAGCTGCCCCAGGAAGGTCCCATGGGCAGAGTTTGGGGTGAGAGTCTGCTTGAATTACAAGCCCGGGGGCTGTCAGGACTGTTCTTATTCCAGGGTGGTGGCTGGGCATGGACTTCAAGATAAGGAAGTGGGCCCCTCAGTGGAAACACGAACACACAAGGCCGAGAGGGGGAGGGCTGGGGTGTGAAGCTCAGGCCTAAAGAGACAGATGCTACGGCAGGTCCAGCTGGTGGGTTGGAGGATGTCCAGGGCCTCTTCACTGTCAGGATGCTGGGTCTGCATCCTGGACGCCCACTTCCAGTGCCAGCCCCTCTCTGGCACACCCACCTCCCCACCACAGTATGAGCTTTCAGAGTTTCAAACCTGATTCTTTTTTTTTTTGAGTTGGAGTCTCACTCTGTTGCCCAGACTGGAGTGCACCGCAGTGGAGTGCACCCGGCCACCGCAGCCTCGACCTGCTGGGCTCCGGCAATCCTTCCGCCTCAGCCTTCTGAGTAGCCGGAATTACAGGCGCGCACTACCAAGTCCGGCTAATTTTGATTTATTGTAGAGATGAGGTCTCGCCTGCCCAGGCGGGTCTTGAACCCGCAGGCTCAAGCAATCCACTCACCTCAGCCTCCCAAAGGCATGGGATTACAGGCTGAGCCACCGAGCCCGGCTCAAACCTGATTCTTAGACCTTGGTGATCTCTCCCAGGGGCTGCCCCCACTCTTATTAAAGTGGGGCCCTGGAAGCCCCTCCCGGCCAACTCCCTGCCTCACTGTCCATCCTGTATGCAAGCCATTTCCTTCTCAGATGGCCCCTCTGTGCTAGGTGGCTTCTCATGACCTATTCGGTCCCACTGTCTGCACACAAAGTCACTCAGCCCGGGCCATGCCTCTTTATAGCACTGTTCTCCGAGGGGTGGCCTGTCCCCTGCCCCAGGGGCACCTTCTATGCCATTTCCTCACCAGCACCTCAGAACTTTGCGCACACAGTGTGTTTTCTAGGGCAGCCATGGTGAGTCCTTTCTGCTGGTCAAGAGCTGATCAGTGCATTTGCTGGAGAAAGAAGGGAAGGGAAGGAAACAACGGAGGCAGGGAGGCTGTCTGGGGTCGGGGGAAGGGGGTCAGGTGGAAGGAAAACAGGAGAGAGACTTTGCATCTCCCTGGGCAGTCCCTTCTGGCTAGTCATTGTTCGGGGCCACTTGGGTCCCTGAAACAAAGCTAGGGAGTAAATGACTAGGAAGAAACAGCGAGGTGCTTTTACACGTTATAATTGCAACATTCATTTTAAAAGAAGCATATGCCCATGTGTATGTATGAAGCGCTGGTGGAGGATGGAGGGGAAGGCCAGGAGCCTGCATTTTAAATTCCCTCTGAAAGAAGAGGACAGCCAGTGCCTCGGCGATCACTCACGATGTCATTTAAAAAGCGTGACACCTTTGCCAGGGAAATCAGCAGTTTCCAAGTGCCAAGCATTTCAATGGCTTCTGACAGCCAGAAGGTGATGGAGACAATTAGACTCCGTGCTTGTGACAGATGGGAAAAGGCATTTTGTCACGTCTGCAAGACCTGGAGGAAAACATGACAGGTGCCTGCTTCCAACGACGGGGGGAGGCCAAAGCCCGGGTCTTCTCCACCTCCATCAAAGACGTGCCCGGAAGGGGCCCCTTGCAGGGCTCCCTCACAGGTACCTAGGCAGGGCCTCTACACCGAGCCTCCACAGGAAGAGGTGACCATGACACAGCTAAGTCATATGCACAGCCATGTTTGCCCAAGATGTCTAGGAAGCGAGCATGCTTGGCATGTGGAGGTTGGGGAGTGGAGATAAATGGCCTGAATCCAGCTCCCCAGCAGAGGGTGATTTGGGCAAGTCACGCATCCTCTGTGTGTCTCTTTAATAGAAAGGACACAGTCATCACTCCTTCTCAGAGGTTTAGTAAGCACTGGCAGCAGTGTGCAAAGTGCTTAGAACACCAGGTCCCCACTACTTTTTGATACTTTCCTCCCTGTGAAGACGCAGCTGGTGGGTGATGTAAGTGTGCAAATGTAAAAATATGCCAAGCTACAACTCTTCTGTAGGACTCGTTGGCAGTCTGTAGGACTAGTTGGCAGTACATTTAAAAACATTTGAAAAATATATATCCATAGAATGCAAGGCGGGTCTCCTAGACCTTGGGTTAGGCAAGGATGTCTTAGATATGATACTAAAAGCCCAAGCAGCAAAAGGAAAACAAAGTAGACACATTGGTCTTTGTCAGAATTAAACCTGTCTGTGCTACAAAAGATGTCATCAATAAAGTGAAAAGGGAATGCACAGAATGAGAGAAAATATTTGCAAATCATGTATCTAATAAGGGACATATATCAAGAAAATATAAACGCAACTCAATAAGAAAAAAATAACTCAATTTAAAAATAGGCCAAGGATCTGAATCGATATCTCCCCAAAGATGATGTGCAAATGGCCCCATAAACATATGAAACTATTCTCAACACCATTAGTCATTAGAGAAATGCAAGTCAAGCCACAGTGAGATATCACCGCACACTCACTAGGATGGCTATAATAACACATACACACACACACACACACACACACACACACAATAAAACAAAAATACAGATGATAAGTGTTGGTGAGGATGTGGAGAAATAGGAAAATTCACATACTGCTGGTGGGAATATAAAATAAAGCAACCACTTTGAAGAATGGTTGGCTACTTCTCAAAAGATGAAACAGAGTTGTCATATGACCTAACAATTCCTCTCCTAGGTATAGATTCAAGAGAAATGAAAACATGCATCCTCACAAAAACTTACTATCAGCTTGGGTATTCATAGAAGCATTATTCATCAATGGCAAAAGTAGAAACAAGCCAAATGTTCATCAGCCAATCAATAGAGAAGCAAAATATGGTGTATCTATACAATGGAATATAAGCAGTCAAAAGGTCAAAAGAACCAGTGCATGCTATAACCTTGATGAAATGAAAGAAACCAGATGCAAAAGGCTACATATGATATGATTCCATTTATAGGAAATGTCCACAATAGATAAATCCACAGAGGCAGAAAATAGATTAGTGATTGCCTGGGGCTTGGAGTGAGGGTGGAGACTGGGGAATGACTGTAATGGGTATAGGATTTCTTCGTGGGATAATGAAAATGTTCTAAAATTAGACTGTGGTGATGGTTGCACAACTCTGTGAATATAACTAAAAACCACTGAATGGTATACTTTAAAGGGGTGAATTGTATGGTATGTGGATTATATCTCAGTAATACCATTTAAAACTGTGGCTATGGATGCCAGTAAACATAGCTTAAAATACAATATAAATGTCCGTCATACAAATGATACAAAAATATTCTTTTAATAAAGATTTTTGTGTGGCATCTATTCAATGGAAAGCCATTAAAAGGTTATGGAAATAGCTCATTCAATAAATTTATATTATCGTTCAGAAAGAAATATCTATACCTTTGACCCAGTAATTCCTTTGTATAGAGAAGTCATGGATATGTGACAAGATTTAGAAAAAGATACATGTTGCAGTGTTGAATGTAACATCACAAGCATAAACAATCATAGCTGTCATTCATTAAAGACTTACAATTTATATCAAAGACTTGCAATTTATAACAGGCCATACTGTGTGTTCACAGTTCAGTGAGAAAACCTTCTCATCTCTTCAGCACAGCAATGTTGCCGGGATACCGTCAAAGTTGTTTTACTCCTTACAGATGAAGAGAGTCTCATATCAGATAACTGCAAATCAGAGCTGGGATTTGCATCTAAGTCTGCCATACTTCACGGCCTCCAGGCACCCCGTGGGTCTCTATGACTCTCTCCCTAGCAGCCTAAATACTGCTATAAGCAATCTTTTACATAAATAGATAATCACACGGAATGATATTCACAATGGATTGCTAGGTGAAAAGTTTCAAAAACAACATGCTCTCCTTACTTCCTATTACAAATACATAAATAAGTGTAACATATACACACACGCAGGTACACAAACACACACATGAAAGACCCATGGCAGAGACCGTGTCTAGCATCATTTAATAGTGGTTCTCTTTGATTGAGAGGATTACGTGTAATTTTGATTTCGTTTTGCTCACTATATAGTCAATAGTGGAATTTTGCGTTGCTATTATTGCTTTTTATATTGTGAAAGGTGTTCTGTTTTTCCTTTCAGTAGACTAAGGTTTGACTGATGTTTGTAGAGCAACACACATGAGCCTTTTTCTAGGGTGCAAATACGACTGCATTAGGGCCCTTCTGTGGAGACAGGGGGGCTTATGGCTGGGGCCCCTCCTCTGGCCAGCACCAATTCCTTCCTCCCAATGTGGTGGGTCTCACTTTCATCCCATCTCTTAGTCTCCCTGCAAAAGTTTCCTAAGTGGACTTGGCCATGCCATGTGGCCGCTGGACCACTTATGTGATAAGCAATCATGACTGCTTTCGCTCTGGACAAGAATCAGTTATATTTTAGCATGGACTTCATCTTTTAAATGTAATTTAAATTTTTCCTAATTAAACATTTAATATGAATGCTTATGAGAAAAGTTGGGATATTCTGAAAAGTGTACAAAGCCGAGAGGACTTGCCCATCACTGGCTCACCTTGAACTGATAGAGGGCTTGGAGATTAATCAAAATGGACTACCCAAAGCAGCTTGGTGGTGACAGGCGGTGGGCAGGACTTTGGGGACAGAGGCCCCTGAATCTCACGCAACCTCTGCCATTAGTTAGACAGCATGGCATTATGGGAGACCACCTCAGGATCAAAACACTTGGTTTTTACTTCTCTTGCCTGGTAACCAACGGGTGATTGAACTTCTTGGGCGCTCTGTCCTGAGCCTCCCCCAGATCTTCTTGACATGAGGCGGGGAAAGCCTAGGACAAGGACTCTATAAGCAGCCAATATTTGGTTATGAAATGTTGTAGCTCTCTACCTCCCAGGACAGTGGTTGTTGTTTAAACGAGACAGCAAAAACGAGAACTCTGTCTTCCGCAGAATGTGGACCAGTGGTCCACATTTGCCAAAGCCACTCCGGTCGATTCTTTTGTGTTTCTGGGGGGCCTTTCGGTCTGCACACGACAGGGCACCTTTACGAGCCCTTGTGTGGCACTGCCCTCTACTCGGCATTCCTGCCGTGGGTGGGAGACGCCAGGCTCCCTCTGTCTCTTCCCACTCTCCTGTCCACCCTTGCAAGGATCCTGGCAATGAGTCACCATCCACCAGCCACTCACGAAGGGAGGAGAAAACCAGTCTGTGATATGGTTAGAGATCGCTGTTTCGGGTGGCAGGGAGGGCTGTGTGTATGTATGGGGGGTGTCAGTGAATGCTTTACAGTCCTGGCTCTGCTGCTGATCAGACCCAAGACCTTGGAAAAATGACCTGCTCACTCTAGGCCTCAGTGCCTCCATTTGTATAATGAGAATAATAATACCTAGAGGATTGGTGTGGGGATTGTGTGGGAAAATGTGCAGAAAGGACCTGACTCTTAAAATGTATCTTATACATGTTTAATCCTTTTCTGCTTCCCTTTAAGTAAACACACACACACACACACACACACACACACACACAAAAGAAGAAGTAGCATTCAGTGGTTCTCCTTCAAATTACATCTTGGATGCTCTCCTAGGTCATGACTAGAAGCAGCATGTTATTCTAATGTCTTCTAAGAAGGCAAGAGTAGACCAGGTGACTTACACTTGTAATCCTAGCATTTGGGGAGGCTGAGGTGGGAGGATTGCTTGAGCCCAGGGAGTTCAAGACCAACCTGGATAACATAGCAAGACCTCGTCTCTAGAAAAAAATGAAAAAAATTAGCCAAGTGTTGTGCCACACACCTGTAGTCCCAGCTACTCAGAGGCTGAGGCAGAAGGATTGCCTGAGCCTAGGAGGTCGAGGCTGTGGTGAGCCATGATGGTGCCACTGCACTTCAGCCGAGTGAGACTCTGATGGAAAAAAAGGAAGAAGAAGAAGAAGAAGCAGACAAGCGTGAGACCTTGGTCTGATATTCAAAAGGAATTGACCAAGGGCTAAGCTACACTTTTGCATTTCTCATCTAACTTCTGTGGGCTTTCACAGGGCAAGACCATGAACTGCTGATTGCTAAGAAAAAGAAAGAAGTTCTTATGCCCCAAGACTCGAGTTTCAAGATGAAACTTGTCTTAATTACCATCCCTCTGAAAGACGTTTTGCCAAAACTGAATGGCTACAAATTGGGGTAAAAGTGGGGCTTTTAGGCATCAAGAAAAGAAGATATCAGTGTAGAAAACACTCAAGAGAATACCGACCTGAACTTGAATGTATAGCAGTTAAAAAAGAATATGTATCTTTGCTTTTGTTTCCAGAGTTATCTTCTGAGTTGTCCCAGTTGCCCAAAAGCATGCACCCATTCAATTGGTTCATGACACTTTGGTGGCACCTCCCAGGTTTGGGTGGGTTCTCAGGAGAGGTCAGTACAGAGGAATAGGCATAGTATTCTGAATCACACCCTCTTTCCTTCACCCATAGACCATACCGGTTGCTGCTAGACACTCTGCCCCAGACAAAACCCTCTACAGTTCATCCCACACTCAACTGGTTCACGGCACACTGGTGGCACCTTCCTAGGAGAGTGGACATGGCACTCTGAACCATACCCTCTTCCCTTCACCCATAGATCCTATCAGTCACTGCTGGACTCTGCCCAGACACCCCCCTCTGCAGCCCATCCCATACTCAACCGGTCCACGGCATATTGGTGGCACCTTCCCAGGAGAGTGGCCATGGTGCTCTGAATCATACCCTCCTCCCTTCACCCAGAGACCATATCAGTTGTTACTGGACTCCCTGTCCCAGACACCCCCCTCTGCAATCCATCCCACACTCAACTGGTCCACGGCATATTGGTGGCACCTTCCCAGGAGAGTGGACATGGCAATGGCCCTGGCACTCTGGATCACACCCTCATCCCTTCATCCATAGACCATACCAGTCACTTCTGGTCTCCCTGCCCCGGACACTCCCCTCTTCAGTACATCCCACACTCAGCTGGTCAAGTCACCATCTCACATCATTCCAGCTCAGTTCTGCCCCATGCATGACTGGTGAGGGCCTCCCATGTACCATGCTTTGAGCGGGGCTCTGGGGGCAAAGGAATAGCCATCTCACAATCCCTGCCCATCAGATCTCATACTCAGGAGGTATCAAGGCTGGGGCATTCACCAAGGGCCTTACTGAGTGCAATGAACCTTTCCCAGCATGGATGTTGCAAAGGTAAATGACCCAGTGACACTCCTCAATACTTTTGTAACACCCTTCAAAGCCCTTTACTGATTCTTCCCCGCCTATAGGATACCTGGGCTGTGTCCCCTGGTTAGCGCCTTGTAAATTGTATCTCTTGCTCAGCCCAGGATTTAATGTTCTCTGAACTTTATTCCTTACTACCCCTTTGTGAAAAGTCCTCTATTCATTCAGAAGTCATTGGTCCATCCACCCATTCATTCATTCATTCATTCACTCCCTCATTCATATAGTCGTCCACTCACTCATGCAATACATATTTTTGTGTTCCAGGCCCTGTCTGGATGCTGGGATACTGAAGACCTAGCTCCTATCTCCAGCTTTTTTGCATAGCCCCTGGGAGAGATCACCCACCCCATTTTCCCCATCCATTCCCCCTCAAAGTCCATGCAAGTCCTACGGCTTTTCTGCAGCTTCCTCTGGGCCACCCTGTGCCTGGAAATCCCGATGTCCTCTGAATTCCCAGCACACAAGGATTCTTGGTTCCTTTGACCCTGGTCATAGAGTCATCTTTAGTCCACTTGCATGTGTGTCCTTCTGGATAGTTTGTATTTTCAAAAAGCATTCACCTAACTGGGGTTTGGGACTGATTCTTCGTGACTCACTTTGCCTGGAATAAAACAGAGTTTGAAACATTTGCGGGGTTGATACCTCTCAGATAATACTTGGCCATTGATTTCAGTCCATTCAGTAAGCCAGCAAGAGAGAGTTACTTCTCTAGAAGCCTAATGACAGGTCAGGGCTTGGGAGTCATGCGTCTGGTTTCTCCCAGGAGAAGTAGGGAGAAGCCCTGGGTTGGGAGGGGAACACCTGGGTTCAGGTTCTGAGCAGCAGAGAATCTCTCCCAAAAAAGGCCTTCCTACTTGATCCTAACTTCATGTATTGTGCCCATTCCACTTCTACTTTGCAAGTAGAGGCGTGGGTGTGAGCCTGGGTTGGCCTCCAAGACAGAGGTTTCAAGGGACTCACTCCCCGTGAGCCTGGTTTGTTATGACAGGTTTCATTCCATGACTTTTTAAACCAGGATAAGAAGTTACATTGTAGGAATTAGACCTATGGAAAACACTATTCCTAATAATAATTGCAATTAACTTTTATCGAGTGAAAATTACGTATTAGGTATTTTACATCCATTATCTCATTTCATCTGTACATCAGCAATGTGAATGTTGGCCATAATAGCTCCGTTTTACAGATTAGGAAGCAGAAGCTCAGAAATACCAAGTGAATTGGCAAAACTTTCGTGGGCAGAGCTGAGACTGAAACCCTGGTCTGCCTGGGCCCAGAGCCATGGTCTTTGTCCTTTGCTTTGGCCTCACATTCTCACAGGAACAGAGAGGGATTGACCACCACAGACATGAGACATATGGCACCTGGTGGTTAGGATACAGAGCTCTGGCGCCCACCTCCTGAGTTCAAATCCTGGCTCCATTGCTCCCAGCTGTAGCGCCCAGGCAAGTGGCTTCATCTCTGCTCTAGAGTTTTGTCCCTTTAAAACTGAGCTAATCCTAGTGCCCACCTCTCAGGGCTGTTCTGAGATACAGATGAGCTGTCATGTGCACAGCCCTTGGACAGGGCGCAGCACCCAGTAAGTGCTATTTAGATGTCGATTTTTGTCTTAGTATGTCTGTGTGCAGGGCTGTGAGGGCTTTTCAGGAATTAGTGGGATTCCAGGCAGACACTAAGTTTCCTGTCTGTTCCCTTTCCCAGTGAAGTAGAAAGTAGGTGTCTGTCCCCACCTAGTAGATGTGGACTCATGTTCCAGGAAGGAGTTGAGAAGTGTGAGGGGCCCAGGAGGGAGACAGAGGAGACACCCGGGAGGCGGGCTTACAGAGCAGGATGGCCAGCCTTTTGTGTGTCCCAGAAGCTCCCTACACCGTGTTGCTTTGCTCGGTGGTGCCGTCTCCATCAAAGACCTGTGGGAACCCCTCCTGGGAAACACAGTGTTCATTTCAAGAAGGGCAGGTGTGTGCATCTGTGTGTGAGTGTGTCTGAGTGTGTCTGTATGTCTCTTTACATCTGTGTCTATGTATGTGTGTTCCTTTCTATAACTGTGTGTGTTTCTAGTGTTTGTGTGTGTGTTTCTGTCTGTGTCTGTATTTCTGAGTGTCTGAGTGTAACTGTTTGTCTGTGTGTCTATGTGTGTGTGTCTGAGTGTGTGCCTATGTGTGCCTGTGCATGTAAGCATGTATCTCTGTAACTGTGCGTCTTCTGTACACGTGTGTGTCTCTGTGACTATCTGTGTTTGTGTGTGTCTGTGTATGTGTGTTTCTCTGTCTGTGCTTGTGTGTCTCTCTGTGTGTGTCTCCATCTGTGACTGTGTGTGTCTGTGTGTATAAGTGTGAATCTCCACCTGTGCTGTGTGTGACCATGTGTGTGCTGGCCAGGGCAGGTCTTGGCTTCACAATGTCTACGGTGGTAACCAAGGTCCATGCACCTCCCTATGTTCATTGACTCCAGGAAGAAAGTGCCGTGGTCAGCAAGTATGGTTTTTGCCTGTACTATTTTTAAAATTAAGAAAAAAATAAAACACAAGAGCCAGCGGAAACTCATTGCCGTTTGATGGCTAGATCAGATTTAGATAAAGCCCGAGCCCTGGCCTGCGGCCCAGTCCGCACGGGGGGGGGGGGGGGGGGGGGGGGGGGACAGACGGAAAAGATCTGATCCCGCTACTCCTGCAGGGTCCCATGAGACCCAAGGCGCTAACACAGTGCGCACCATACCACAGTGGTCTATTTCAGCCAGGTGGCCTCATGCATTTGTACCATGGCCCGTTCACAACTGTCCCTTGCCCAAGTCACTGCCTTGCCAAGTATCAGAGCTGGGGTAGGGGCTGGGTCCTTCTGCCCAGAGCCCAGGCCCTCCCTCCTGTCCCCTGGCTCTGTATCTCCAATCCAGTGCTTTAAAATGAGGGCTGGGCCACCACTGCTTTGCTTAACCATCAACTTTCCATG
Organism: Carlito syrichta; assembly: GCF_000164805.1. NCBI lineage: Eukaryota > Metazoa > Chordata > Mammalia > Primates > Tarsiidae > Carlito > Carlito syrichta. Next base: position 561,426 of record NW_007249739.1, read on the forward strand.
GAGAAAGAGATTTCTTTAGAAAGATCGATTCAAACAAAATACTTGAAGAGATAGGAAAGTTCTCTAAGCATCTCACGGTCTCGCTGTGGCCCGCGCCTTCAACCACTTCCTCCCCATGTCAGGAGCTCCTGCTTTTTATAGCTAAAGACAATCTTGCTACGTGCTTGGCCGCCGGGGTCAGATCCTGGCTTTGCCTCTTACATATCTGTAAAATGGGCCCGTTACAGCCACCAGCCTACATAGTTGCCCTGAGGACCAGATGTGTTAAAGAAGAGAAAGCTTGGCACTCATTACTGCGGTTGGTGGGAGGAGCACCAGTAAGGGCAGTGGCACCGGGATCACCAGCAGCGCCACCTGTGGTGCTCCAGTGGGCAGCTGGTATCTGAGCTGCAGAGTGGTCCCCAGAGGCAGTGCTCTGACATCACTCATGGGTCAGATCTGTGTAGCTGACTTGTGCTACCAGGGTGGATCCCACTGATTGTCTGGGCAGAGGCCAACCTCCCAGGAGCCAGGTGCCACCACGCATATCCTCAGGAAGCCGATGCTCCTGGGAACCTGTCGTTTTAGCAAAGGCTACACTGGCTTTTTGGTGGAACAATTCGCTGTGTCCTCATCAACCTCCAGGTGGGCACCTGCTTTAATGCCCATCTCCATCTGAACTGAGCCAAGAAAGTTTGCCATATCACATGGAAGGAGCCCCGGGAGGTGGTGGTGGGCATGCTCCTGACTCTGTAGTTCTCTTCCCAGAGGATTTCTCTGATCTTTGTCCAATTTAAAACCCATCAGCCATCAGCCCTTTGCCTCTATGTACAAGTTTAGCTGCACAGCTGAAGGTCACCTTGTCTAGCTCCCTCACTTCACAGGTGGGTAGACCTCTGACCTCCCACTTGGTGCATCCCTCGAAGGGTCCTGGGACCCCTACATGTGGAAGAAGGATGCAGAGCTGTGACTCTGGTCTCCGGGCTGAGCAGGGAGAAGGGGCCGTCTAGACCATCAGCCCTGAGCCCTGTGTGGCCTTGAGGTCTTTGGACTGAGCAGAAGGCAGATGCCATTTAGACCATCAGTTCTGAGCCTGCTCTCTCTTCCAGGGAGGCTCTGCCCTCTCCCCGGCCGCTGTCATCAGCCACGAGCGGGCCCGGCAGCAGGCAGCAGTGTTGGCGAGGGAGGTCGGCTGCCCTGTCTCATCCATCCCAGAAGCAGTGTCCTGCCTCCGTCAAAAGCCAGCCAAGGCCCTCAACGACGCTCAGACCAAGGTGGGCACTTGTGTGCAATTTGGGCTCGAACATTCTCTGCCCTTTCACACATGGAAAGCCAAGGCCTGAAAGGGGCCACGAGCCCTCCAACCTGGAGCTGGAATGCTCATTCCCTGGCCCCAAGCACTGTGCGTGGGCTGCAATTTGTAATGAACCAATCTGGGTACTGAGGGTAGACAGACGCCTAACACAGCGCGACTGAGGCAGGCCTTACAGCCTAGGGGATGCCATGAAATAGCACATGTGTCTTGCCCTCACCAGGACCAGGGTGGGCACTCGGTTTGTCACAGCCATACATGTTGCACATTACAGACATGGCTTCGCACATGAACAAGGGATTTGGGCCACATCCCTCCCTTAAGCAGGGCAATCCTGTGCTCCCTTCCTCGCCCTCACAGACCTTGCTCACAGCCCAAGCCTCCTCTGGCTGGCCCTGACACGAATGCAGGGGACACTAGCAAGAGTAACTGTTGTCTTAACTGGCTGTTCCATCCCCTCGGCAACCAGTTCAGACTCTCAGCCTTCGGGTGGGCTTTTCCTCAGCCCCCTCTGTGAGGCTCATCTGATGGTGACTACCGCTGGTTAATTTCACCTGTCACCACCTCTGCTTCAAACCCTATCTCCCCCTACCTTCCTGGCCCCCCGACAGATTCAGGCTCGCTCATTCCCCGCCCTGGGACCCCCAAGTTCCCTCAGCAGAAGGCTCTGGAATGCTGCCCTAGGGACCACCACTGCTGCCAGTGAGCCCTGGCACTGCTGCCCGACATCCCACCTGCTTGTTGCTCTGGTCACTGTAACCTTGTTTCCCAGTAAAGCCCCAGAAAGATAACCGGCCTCGTGTCCGCTCTGGTTAAGACCTCATGAAGCAAAGCAGTGTCACTGATTATTCTGGTACCATGTTTGCCTTTGACACAGCTCCTCGCCGTGAGCGGCCCTTTCCACTACTGGGGTCCGGTGGTCGATGGCCAGTACCTCCACGAGGCTCCAGCCAGAGCGCTGCAGCGGTTTCCACGGGAGGAGGTCGATCTGCTCATCGGGACCTCTCAGGACGACGGGATCATCAGCAGAGCCAAGGCCGTGAAGGTAGGCAGGACGGGGCCTTGGATGTTACCAGTAGGGCGGGCCCCAGGGGGCTCTGGGCCTCAGGGTCTGACTCAGCCAAGAGTCATTGACCGATTGCCGAGTAACTACTGTGTGCAAAGGCTGTATGAGTTTGGGAGGTGGTAATGAAGTTTAGAAATTAGGAAGCAACACAGACACACCCACAACTCACAGCTGTGGATGAATCCCCTGGGATGCTATGGGCAGGAGCTGGCACTGGAGCTCTGTGTCTTCAGGGTTCTAAGTTGGAGCACCCAGGCTCCAGCCATCCACACCCCTGCTCCACCAAGGATGCTTGTGCTACTGAACAGTGAGGGGGGAGGGATCAGATGGATGACAGGTGAAAGCACCACTCTTTCCCAACCTTGAAAGGGACACCTAAACACCAGCCTTCCAAGTTGGTTTTCTTACCAGAGAAAGCATGGCCAAACCAGCCTCGTGGGGCCTGCTGTAGACATGGCAATGTAGGAGTGAACCGTGAGATCTGTCATCTGCCCGAACACACAGTTCCTGGCCTGTGCAGAAGCCACAGCCTTTGGCTAGGAGGTAGTTAACCTTGGAAGGGGCTGAGCACTGGCTCCTGAATGACTGTCTGGTCCAATAATAAAGCTGCAGCCCCTTGGGGACGGGGCTGTGTCATGTACAGATGTTTTGGTTAGAGCGTTGTTTACTGGGATGACCAGTGACTATAGGAGAACATTTTGACTGGGGGTGGAAGACCGAGGTGACATCAGAGTATACTCTGTGTGTGCTAAGGGTGAGAAGCTCCACAGGGAGATGCAAGAAAGATGGAATTTATTTATAAAAATTGTGTATTTATTCTTACATGTTTAAACTTGAGGCACCTTCAAAGTACTCTCCCTTTGATGCAATACACCTATCGAGATGCTTTTTCCACTGCTCAAAACAGCTTTTGAATGAGTCAATTTGGATGGCTTTTAGTGCTTCTGCAATTTTTTGTTTCCCCTCTTCCACATTGGCAAAAAGTTTCCCTTTGAGGACTTTTTTCATCCTGGGAAGCAAAAAAAAAAAAAAGTTGCTTGGGATGAGACTAGGTGAATAAGAGGGTGGGGCACGGAGGTCATACTGTTTTTGGTCAAAAACTGCTGAACAATCAGCGCAGTGTGGGCAGGTGCTTGTAAATCACCCATGATGAAATGGGCAAACACATTGAAAGAGTCTCCAAAAAAAAAAAAATTCACTGAAGCTGAACGCAGCTTCTCACAACTCTAGCTAGTCCACTGATACAGATGGGTTCCTAGAACAGTCACCTAACTGGGGAAGCCTGGACCACAAGGGACCTGTCCTTCAAAAGATAATTCCAGGTATTTTTGGTCCCCCTTCATGTGAGACACCTAAGTGAACCCTGTCTTGGGCAAGCTGCTTTTGGCCAAAGCTCTGTGGGGAATTAAAACCAGCTGAGGGGCCCAGCAAGCATGGAGCACAGGGACAGGGCAACTCTGGGCATGGGGAGCAGTGCCCACCTGCCTGCATATAGACCACACGCGTCTCTGTCTGTTCTGTTGACCATAAGGCCATAGAACTGAAATTTCACTAAAAAAATTATGAATGTGACCAAATAGGACCCTACATGACTTTGGATTATTCTATTTCCTTTGGGTAATATATTTCACTTTGGGGACTCCATGTGACAATAATAAAAGCATCAGTTTTACAAGACACATGTATGAGAGTATCACAGCATTAATCATTGTGGCGAAAAACTGGAAGCAGCTCAAATGTCCATTAACAGAGAAATAGTTGATAAAATTAAGATACACACAGACTATTAAGTATTTTGCAGATGTTAAGAAGAATGACAGACATATCTCTATTGGCTTGAGGGATTCCTGGGATATATTTTTAAATGAAAGAAAAAGATATAGAGGAATGTGATATTAGGATAGCACTCGTAGGCCGGGCACAGTGGCTCACGCCTGTAATCACAGCACTTTGGGAGGCAGAGGCGAGAGGATAGCCTGAGCCCAAGGGTTTGAGACCATCCTGCGCAATATGGTGAGACTCGTCTCTACAGTTGAAAAAAAAATTAGCCAGGCGTGGTGGCACATGCCTGTAGTTCCAGCTACTTGGAAGGCTGAGGCAGAAGGATTGCCTGAGCCTAGCAGGTTGAGGCTGTAGTGGCTATGAGCTGCCACTGGACTCCAGTCTGGGCTACACACACACACACACACACACACACACACCATAGCACTCATTTTTTTAAAACAACCTGTCTGTGCCTGGATATGTCACTATGAGGAATTGACATTGGCCACCTCAGGAGGCGTGGAGGTGTCAGGGAGAGGGTTGTCAGTTCACTACCACTATTGCTACATGGACACACGTAACATGCTATGTGCACTGCATACACCTATTGATGTGTTTGTGTCTGGGCGCGTTTCCTCACACTGTCCTGGGTCTCTGAGCCACTCCAGCCAGGAGCCTAAATCCTGAGGTCTGCAACCCCCATCGAAGGGCGAGCTTTCATTCCTCTCATCAAGTTTCCCCTATGGTTTTTCAAGAGATGTGTCCTCTGTCCACTTGTAAAGAAAGATAGGCCCGCCCACAGGAGGCTCCCTGCCCAGGTGGGGGCTGGCTGGGGAAGCATGTCCTGGAAGCAGAGCCCCCCTTAGAGAAACTGCCTGAGGGCACCCCACAGCAGCTCTGTCATCCTAGACTCAGACCACCCCTTTCTGGCTTCATGCTTCCAAGAGAATTCTTGGGAATGTGCAGCTGTATAGCCCTCAGTTGTGAGCCTGCATCCTGCTGGGACCTTGCCTAGATGCTGATAGGGTGGAGAACTCCCTGGAGGAGGAGAGCGAGCATGGTGTAATGGGAGCCAGCTCGCTGTTGTCACTGCCTCACCATGCTGATGTCTAAACCGATATCCACAGCCTAACTCTCCAGCTCCTGCCTGGGCTTGAGCCTTGACCTCCCAGCTGGTTTAGCCAACGGTCTGTGCGCTGTCTTTGCTTAGATGTCCCATAGCTTCTCACCCTTAATGCACACCAAGTGGCCTGCTGATGTCACCTCTGCCCTCCACCCCAGCCAGAATGTTCTCTCGTAGCCATCAGTCACCCTGGTAAACGACGCAGCTGCTCATCCTTCCGTGCTCAGAGCCCAGAACCACACCTGACGCTGCTCTTATGCCCTGCCAGTGTCTATCAGCAAATCCGGGCGGTTCTAGCCCCAAAATGCACCTGGAAGCCAAGCCCCTCCTCCCACCACTTCTGCTGCCCCCTGCCCCCTATCCAGCCGTCCTCCCTCTCCAGGACTGTGCCGTAGCCCTGCCTGCTTCTGTGTCTGCCTTTGCCCCTTGCAATATGAGAGCCATGGCAGCCAGAGCAATCCCTTTGCCATGTTAATTCCGATCCCACCAAGCCTCTGCTCCAGGGTCCTCCTCTCATGCAGAGGAAAGGCCACCATCCTCACAAGGCTTCCAGAGCCTGTCTGGTGTGGCCTCTTTAGCTCTCAAGCCTCCTTCCTCCCCCTGGGCTCCCCACCTCTGGAGTTTGGACCCTACCCATGCACCCACCTTAGGGTCTTGATGTTTATGCTCCCTCTTCCAGAATGTTCTTCCCAACTAACTTACTGCCTCACTTGCTTCAGGCTCTGCTTATCAGAGAGACGTCGCTTGACCCCTCTGATTGGAAGGGAAGCCACAACCCCAGCAATCTCTATACCCTCATCCTACACCCTCCCCAACATCCTTAGTGCCTGACATATCACGTATTTATGTATCCATTGTCTTTCTTCTCCAACTAGAATGCATGAAACTCTTATATCTCTGGTGCCTAGAAATGTATCTGGTTCCACTAAACAGATTGTACACAATAGGTGGGTACAATAAACACACACTGGCCTGAGTAAGTAAAATTATGAACTGACTATGTGCCTGGCCCTAACCCAGGAGTCTTCAATGAAATAATTGACCCTCACAACTACCCTACAAAGCAGGGATTATCATCATCATTTTTCAGATGGGAAACCGGTTCAGAGAGAAATCAGAATTCCAACCCAGGTCTATCTGCCTCCAAAGGCATCCTCTTCCCCTTAGAGCACTCTGGAAAAGCTAGGCCCTCCTTCCAGAGCCTCTGGGCTCCAGCTGGGTGCTCCAATGCATGCACTTCCCGCTAGAATGAAGGCCACTACGTGCAAAGGAGTTTGCAATCCTACACACCTCTTACATCATCTCAACCATAAGGCTGTGAGGTAGGGAGCCACGGACCAGCAACTAGCACCATTTTGCTGAGGAAGAAAGGCTTGGAGAGGCTTGGTGGTCATCCTGAGGCTTGGGGTCAGCTAACTAGCTGTTTGCCAAGTCAGGTCTCCACAGCAGTTCTCTGGCTCCAAACGGGGTCCGCTCCCCGCGACCCCATCTGGGTGGAACTCTAGAACAGGGATGGCACATTCACTAGCTTCACCAGCATGGCTGCCCGTGGCCCAGAGGAATACTCAGGGTCCTGCCCAACACAGAGCTGCTGCAGTGTGCCGTGGACACCGAAATACAAGCCGAGCTACCCACTCCCCGTTCCCCACAGTACAGACGTTCCCCAAGACTTCAGCCCACCTCGAGTGTGGGTGTCTTCACGTTGGTCTCTCTCCCGTCGGCCTGTTTCCAACTTGCGTTTAAAGTTGAGCATGCCCATTTCTCTATTTCCTCCCAGAAGGCTCCACGGCACCCGGGTCCAACCACCATCAGCCAGGAGGACCTTCCGCACAGTGTGTCTCTAGGGACCTCCATCCCAGCGACACCTCTGTTCCTCCTCTCTCTGTCCTTTGAGAGCCTCCCAGACCCTCCTGCCCCATCGGGGGCTGAGAAGCAGACAATGTGTCAAGGGCAGTAAATCACCACATTCACCTCAACAGGGTGTCAGGCATGTTGTTCTAACGCCAAGACTTGCCTGTTTAGTCACACAGCATTTTATGAGGTCACTTACTGGTGTTCTGGGTGTAAATGCAAATTGAACTTGAAATAGGAAATAAACAGGCCAACAACTGCAATATGGTTTGCTGCATGCTATATGGAGTGATGGACATCTATTCCAGAACTCCCCCCCGCCCCGGGGGGCGGGATCAGAGGCTGCTGAGCCCCACGGTGGCAATGCCAGCTGAGGTGACACTGGCCAGGCACTGACCGGGACCCTGTTCGCTCAGCTGTATGTCAACAGAATAGGGGTGGGGGGAGTATCCTGGATGTCCTTAGATTGTAGTCAGGAGCACTTGAGCTCCTCAGAGCCTGGCTGAGCCTCAGTTTCCCTATCTGCAAAGTTGGGAGACAATTAGTAAATATCCCCATAAAGATGTTCAGAGGATTCATATATATATCCAGATAATAGTTTGACCTCAATAAATGCTAGTTTTTTCACTTCTTTAATTTTAAGATCAGGATTAGTGTGCAAAGCTTTTGTCCCCAATCCAGAGAATTATCCACAGAAAGCAGACATACAGAGAACATGCAATTACTGAATCACCTCCCTGACCTGAAACCCAGTTTCCAAATCATAGCAGATACACACACACACACACACACACACACACACACACACACACACACACACACGCTTTTTCTCCCCATGCCAGCCCTGCAGAAATACCACCCGGAGCCCAGTTCACAAGCACACATAGTCCGGCTTCCCAGGGAAGTCACGGGATGGGCAAGAGCCCCTTGCCCCAAGTCCAGCCCCTTAGACATGCCCATCACCTCAGCAGAGACCCCCCAAATTTCCTCAGACCAAAGAGGGAGGGGCTCCAGCGAGTGCCTGGGAAGACCCTCTCCCACCTGTCACCCCAGGCCAACGACGGCCCACCCAAAGGGTCCTCCTGACACCAGCAAAGTTAGCAACCTACCTGGCAGAGCACCAGGGCCGTCCAAGACGTTTTCCCTTCACGGTGGACGCTCGCGTTTTCTGAAGTAGCAGCTTTCTATTGAAATTCCTCATCAGTCGCTATGGTGGGGACTTTTCCCCCTGTTTCTCCCTCTCTCTCCCTCACTGGTGAAATTGACAGCCTGCCTACATTAACCGGGCGTTCATTTGCATGATCAAAAGCAGATTTGTTCCAAGATGCAACGTTCTGCCTTCCTTCCAAGCACAAGCATCTCCAAGGAAGGCGAGAAAAATCAGCTGCCGAGCGCCGCCGCCGTGCCCGGGGCTTGGCCAGGAGCTGGCCTCGGCGGGAGCAGGTGGAGTGGGGGCCTGTGGGGAGGGAAGCAGGGGGGCTTGGGGGGGAGGGCAGCTTGACTGAGAGTTGGAAAGCAGCACCTGGCAGCCTGAGGCTCTGGCATGAGCCCCAGCGCAGGAATATCGAGCCTTGGTGACAGATTATAGTAAGAGGCGCGTGCAGGAGTTTCCAGCGTGAGTGTGAGATTTCCTGAAAAGAGGTTCAGCTGCACTCAATTTCCAGCTCGCAGGAATGGTGGGTGCCAGGCTCTGGGCCCAGTGCTTAGTGGGCACCTGGAAGCAGAAAAATGGGTCTCAATTCCTGGCTTTGGCTACATGATTTAGGCAAGTTGCTTACCTTGTTTGAGCTGCAGTTTCTGTAGCCTTCGAATGGGCACCATGAGATGCTTTCGTCTGTCTCCTGATGTGTCATAAGAGGACTTCCAAGCAGAGGAGACAGATCCCCATACCCTGGGGGCCTTGCAACACTGGGCATCCCTGGCACACTATAAACTATAAACCCTCCACGCTCTGCTGTGACCCCATGCTACCCCTCACAGCCGATGGTTACCTGCCACCCCTTCTAACTCTACCCATGAGAGCTAGGATTGCCTGTATACCCAGCAGTTCAGGAGGCTGAGGCAGGAGGATCACTTGAGCCCAGCAGGTTAAGGCTGCCTTGAGCTGTGATCATGCCACTGCACTCCAGCCTGGATGACAGAGTGAGACTTTGTCTCTATTTTTTTTAAGAAAGAAATTACAAGGAAAATTCTTCCGTGGTTCCTTAAAGTGCAGTGAGTCCTTGGCACCAAACCAACTGTGCTTGATGGGGAGTCAGTCCTGTGGCCCTTAATGAAGGGTGAGGTCAGTGAAGGGTGAGGTCAGGGGTCATGCATTCATTCATACGTGTACCCAACACAGATTTACTAAGAGGCTGCTAGGCTTTGGGGGAAAAGGTTGTAACCAACTCAGATAAAAATTCCTGACTTGGGGAGTTTGTTTCTCCCCAGGGACACAGACAATGTGTGGTCCACTGTCAACGTATCTGTCGTAAATGAAGAGTTTCAAATATTTGAAGTCCTCTGAAGAACACCAAAACAGGGTCATTGTAGAGGAGGTGATGGAATGAGAACATTACTTCAGGGATAGTAGGGAAGGCTTTTCGGAAGAGGTGACTTCTGGACTGAGACCTGAATGATGAGAAGGATCGAGCTTTGGGCATCGAGGTGGAGAGCTGGTGCAAAAGCCCTGAGGCCGAGGTGGCCTTGGCTGTCTGGAGGACACAGGAAGGCCAGAGGAAGGAGACCCAGTGCACAGTGGAGGGAGTGAGAGGAGAGAAAGTCAGTGGTATGGAGGTGACCAGTTATAGGACAGCTCAGAAAAGTGACTTAATTCTCTTGACAGTGGCAATTATTGGAATGTCTTAAGCTGGGATGTGCTTATATTGGTTGATCTTTTTTTGCAAAGAGCATCCTGGCAGCTATTTGAAAAATTGACTATAGAGAGGTGGAAAAGAAGTAGAGAACAGATCACCCTCTGTTTTGGGAACCCAGGGACAAGCAAATAACTTAAACTAGGGCCATAGACGTGGCAACAGTTTTAAATCACATTTGGGTGAGGATACGAGTTGGGAGTTCAGGAGACAAGTCGAGACTGTAAATGCTGATTTGCAAGAAAACCAGGAAAATGTGATGCCACAAAAGTCAAGAAAAGAAAGTGTCTCCAAAAGGAAGCCGGGGTCAAATGTCCAGGGAGTCAAGTGACAAGGGGGCAGAGGTCTGGCTCTCAGACCTGGGGTCATGGAGTGCTGGGTGCAGGAAACCTTGACAGGGTCTCTACAGTGGAGGGAGGGGACGAACAGGCTGATCTGAGCAGGTTGGGGGGAGTGGATGTGAGGAAGGGGTCATCCTGCTTCCCAAGCCCCCCCTCCACTGCGTGGTGGTCCCTGCGGGACACAGATGCTCAGCCTGCATTCACGGAGTGCTGGGCACCTCTCTAAGTCAGCCTCTCTGACCTGACCAGCTCTGGTCCATGGCAACACTCAGACCATGTTCATCTCGGACGCTCAGTGCGTGGCCAGCAGTGAGTCGGTCTTCAGTCCATGTGCCTCAAAGGAACAAAAGGGCTGTCTGTGTCTCCACCTACCTCAGAGTTCTAGGGAATTCTGGGGCCTTTCTTCATCCGGCCATTCATTCCCTTATCTATTCATATAGTCTTGCAGGATTCAGGTGGACTCTGGCAGGCTTCCTGTCTTTCCTTTAGGGATTCAGCTCTGGGTCTCCCTCACACACCCATGACGTCATAGCCATTTTGCAAAACTCGGAGAGTCACCAATGTGCAGAAGTTGATCACGAATCTGCTGTGTACAAAGGGCTCCTCTCCAGACCCCCTCCCAAAGCAGCACCCCTGCTTCTGCCGCAGCAGGTGTCGGGGACTGTGGGGCGTGAACCAGGATGGCAGTAGGGGTGCCCAGGAAGATGGGGTCCCACTTTAGGGGAGAATCCTCAGAAATGGGTGACTGCAGAATGCAGGGAAGGCGGGAAGCAGGAGGTATCAGGGGACTGGGGGCTGGGCTTTGTCGCTGAGGAGGGGGACAGAAGTGGAAAAAAGTTCTAGAGACAAGGAAGAGCACGTGTTGATAGCTGACCAAGTTAAACTGTACATATATTGAGCTGGAGGGACCTGCGAGGCTTCCAGGTAATGGAAGATATTTGGATATGAAAGTTCAAGCCAGAGAGAGATTCAGGAATCACTGGCTTACAGGTCATTTTTGTCCAAATGAAGAGAGGAAATGGCCCTGCCCGCATGGACAGGAGGAAGGGGGTGGCCATGGCCACTGCAGGCATTTGAGGGCGGGCAGAGACAGGAGAAGGGCTGAAGTGAGCCTGAGGCAGCCCCAACTCAGGGGAGGAGCTGTGAGGCTGCAAGGATGGGGAGTCTGCCGGGTCATCAGTGACCTTGGTGGGGGTCATCAGGGTGGCAGGAGGGGAAGCCAGAGGGTCTGAGGTGATGAATAAAGCGGGGTGGATAGATGGAGGCCACCGTGTAGACATGCCCGCTGGGAGCACACCCTGGACCTGTACCTGCAAGGAATATACTGTGTAGACGTGCCTGCTGGGTGCACACTGTGTAGACGTGCCTGTTATGTGCCCACCTGGGCTGGGGGTGCCAGGGTGAGGCGGGCAAAGGGGACCCCCCTGTGGGGGACCTCCAAGCCACCATCTCAGCCCTAGGTGGGAGTGGGAGCCATGGAGAGCTATGTGTTGAAGGTGAGCTACTTGGAAGGCTGAGGCGGAAGGATCGCCGGAGCCCAGCAGGTCAAGGCTGCGGTGACCGGGAGCGGCCACTGCATTCCAGTCTGGGCAACAGGGTTAGACTCCAACTCAAAAAAAAAAAAAAAGAGAAGGTGCAGAGACGGTTTGCCCAGCGAGGGTCGCCAGAGCACTGGACAGCAAAGCCTCAGCCTCAGAGGGCAGAAGGAATCCTCGGCCCAGGGGGAGACAGGGCTGTTCCCTGAGAAGAAGTGGGGGACATGGACCCCAGAGAGCACTGAGGATGGCCTTGGGATCTGTGGCTGCATCCCTGGATCGGGGCGGGAGACACAGCAGGGAGCAGGCCTCAGGCCCAGCCACCTCCCTGCTGGGACCCTGTGGCACTGGGTGATAATTCTAGGACATCTGGCCTGCTCTGTCCCCTTCGCTCTCTGGCAGGTCACAAACCATGAGGAGGTGCCCTTCTCAGAGCCCTGCTGAAAGCAAAAAGTGGCTAAGGTCACTGTGGCCATTGGCCCTCTGTTCCCTCTGGCTTCGACCTTGCTCCTTGGCCTTCGCCCCCTCCACTGACCCACCAGCCTCCCCACTCCTCACCCAGCTGTCCGTGTGTGTGTGTGTGTGTGTGTGTGTGTGTGTGTGTGTCTGACCCCGCCCCCTCCCGTCTGGGCCCAGTCGTCCTCCTTGCTGCCCAGCTCAACCAACAGGGACCGTCTCAGCTCGGTGCTCTCCTCCCCTTGCTTGCTCTATGCACACTCTTGTTCCTCCCTGAGTCCTTTTTGCCCTGAGCAGTGTACACAGCACAGATGTGCCATTCACTGTCAGTCTTCCCCCCTGGCAGGAAGCCCCCTGCGGGCAGAGAATAGCTTGTTTGTTCACTGATGTATCCCGAATGCCTAGAGTTTCCCCTGGTAACAGGAGCACTCACTTGGTGGTTGTCAATGAAGCGTGGATTGAAGACCAAGGGCCTGCAGCCAAGTGGTTTCATCCTGTCTCTTAGATACCACTTGGTCGTGTATTCATTTCTCACTGTCTCATTGCTTTCATTTTTAATGATTTGCTCACTAGAAGGAAGAGATACTTAATATGCTTCGTCTCTCATGCGTTAGTCACTATAGAATCATTCATTCATTTCCTTCTAGCATCAGCCCCATTTTACTGTCCTGGAATGGAGAAGTAGATGGGGCTGTCCACTGAACAAATGTACCCATTGGCAATGAATCATCTGAGACCACAGATCAACACCGGATTTGAACCTGGGTCTCCAAGATGCCAAATTCCGTGCTCAATCCACGGGCGTTCAGGATGACATTGAAGCCCTACCTTTCATTAGGACGTGATCACGGAGCCCTTTCATAGCCCACACTGAGGACTTGGCAACTTTTTGTTTTACATTTTCTTTATTTTAATAGCTTTAGGGTTACAGATGATTTTATGACACAGCTGAAGTCTGGGGGTTAAGTGTACCCGTCACCCCCATCAGTGCACATTGTACACAACGGGTCATTTCCCATCCCTTCCCCCACCCCACCCTCCCCCATCTGTCTCCAATGTCCTTTATGCCAGGGGTTCCCAACCCCTGGGGCTGTGGACCAGTAATGGTCTGTGGCCTGTTAGGAATCAGGGCTGCACAGCAGGAGAAGAGTGGAGAGTGACAGCAGTTCTGTATTCCGCCAGATCAGTAGCGGCATTAGCTTCTCACAGGAGTGCAAATCCATCGTGAACTGCACATGCGTGGAATCTAGGTCCTTATGAGAATCTAATGCCCTGTGATTCCCCTCTCCCTGCCTTCCATGGAAAAATTATCTTCCATGAAATCAGTCCCTGATGCCAAAAGAGGTGGGGACCACGACTTTATGTCAGTCTATAAGCTTTTGCATGCCCTGAGTTTAGCTCCTACTTATAAGTGAACTGATCAGTGGATAGTAAAAATGTGATATATATATATTTTTTTTGAGAGATGTTATCTAAGTATTACTTTGTGAAGTTGAATTCAATTACGATAGCAGAGTGTAGTATGAGTTTGCTCAACCATGCTTCCACCATTTTCTTTGACTGTCCTGCCTGTCGAATGCCAGCATTCATTTGATGAATGTCATCTTTTGAGCAAGCATCATACTTAAAATGTGGGTACTTTTTTTTTTTGGCTCCCACTGTATATACCAGGGAAGAGTATTCAGCCATAAGAAAGAACAAATAATGTCTTTTACACCAACTTGAATGGGCCTGCAGACCCTTGAAAGCCCCTCAAGTAGGCCATGCCCACAGCGGGTCCCCTGTCTGAGGCAGACCCTGCCTGGAGTGACAGCTTGTGGAAGTCAGCGCCTGCTTCACGCAGTGGCTCCAGTTCCCTCCTGTGGACTCTCTAATTAAACTAGCAGCAGCATCCGTGTCCTGGTCCTCACTGGGAATGAAGGGGTGTGGCTCCCAGGATTTGCTGAAAACGTGTCCCCTTCACCTTCCCTAGGGCCGCCACGGGGTTTGAGCCCACACTCGGACCAACTCCGGAATATCAATGAGCATCACAGGTCCCCTCAGAATGTGGAACTCTGATCTGAGTCTCGTGGAAGCCTAAATGGGCCCATCACTTCTGCTTCCGGGCTGTGAAGCTGTGCCGACCATTTTACATACGAGGCCCTTGTCTTTTTTCTCAATGTCCTAGACTTGGTGTCCCAGTACTGCATTATGGAAGGAGATTCCCAGAGCCCACACGAGGGGGCTCCGTCCTTGGGGTGGGGCCTATCATTTTCCAGCAGAGATTTGGAAGAGGTGTTCTAAGTACTTGGGCCCGAGATCAGTGGGGGCAAATGCTGCTCAGGTCTCTGGCTCTGAGACATGGCTTTGGCTTGGCCTGTCTGAGCTGGACTCAGATATCTAGCAACAGGGACAGCAGACGTGGTGCTAATCTAGGCTTGTCTCATCCAACCTCATGACAGTTTTATTATGGAGGTACAATGGCTGTGCCTAGAAACAACAGCACAGAGAGATGAAGTAACAAGTCCGAGTTCACACAATTAAGAAGCAGCAAAGTTAACCTCCAGGACCAGACTTTCCCAACTCTGTGACTGAGACCCAAGAGGCCTGACTTTAAAGTGCCACTTTCAGCCTCTGCCTGTATTATGTTGACAAAGGTTGACGCCTCCTCAATTCATCCAACGTATATTTATTTACAGCCCGCCTAGCACCTTACTGAACACTGGGGCTGTGGATACTATCTTCTTCCCCTCATGGTATCCTGGGACAGTCAGTGAATAAACTGACCTTATAACACCTGGATCCCCGCCCCAACCTGGGACAGGTTAATAATATTCACATTCATTGAACGTGTGCCAAGTACCGTGCTAAACCTTTTAGTGCTTGTTTCACTTAAGTCTGACAGTAATTCCACACGACAGGTGTTTTTCATTATCCTCTTTATACAAATAAGGAAACTGAGGCATAGAGAGATCTGGGCCTCTGGTCTACTCAAGATCCCAGAACCGCAAAAATGGAACCTGGTTGGGATCCCAGATACTTTGACTCCAGGGCCTGTCCTGTCAATCATGATCTGTGCTGCTTCCTGGAGGCAGTAACCCTGAGCAAAACCCGGATATTCTGGCACCTTGCTGCTGGTGGCAGCCTTGGCATTACCTGAGAGTTTGTTAAAATGCATGTTCCCTGGGCTCCACTCCAGACCTGCTGAGTCAGAAGCTGCATTATTTTCAAGACGTCCAGGCTACTTGAATGCACATTGGATAAAGAGCATGAGTCTAGTCCTATGGCTGTTATCCCGGCCAACTAGGGGAAGGGTGCTTAGGCAGAGGGAACGGCATATGTGAGGACATGAAAGCAAGAGGGCATATTTGACATCCAGGGAATACTCCTTCACATTGCCTGGGAGGACCCTCTGGGATAGTTTCAGCAGCCTAGTCTTCAGGGATTATCAAAATTTAGGGAGCGGTGGCAACGTGTTAGGGTGAAAAGGAATAAGCAGAGTTGGGTGTGTTTCTCTTCTCTATAACGCACTTAGTTGTGAGGCAGGATGACAGCACTTAATGAGCCAGTTCCCTGACCTCCCAGGATGGTCATGGGGAGGACCTAGGAGGACATTCACCCGGGGCGCAGCACCTGACATGTGATGAGTGCTCAGTGCATGGTACGTCTGACTCTGGGCGGTTCCCTCAGCTGACTGCTCCAGAGTATGGCTCAGCCAACATGTCTTGCCACTCAGTGGTCTCATCTAAGTTCCGGCAAGTGGTACTGCACAGGGAAGTTGCACCTGATTAACTCGCCCTACTTCCTCCGCAGTCCAGAAGGGTTGGTATCTCAGCCAGAGGCCTCATCACGATGCCTTCATGTTACAGATAAAGAAATGGCGCCCAGAGAGGGAAAGTCATTCCCCTGAGTCTACACAGGAGTTGCCCAGGCAGCAGGTGTTAAGCCTCAGAGACCGTGGTGCTTGAGCCTCTCTGTGGCTGCCTCCTGTTAGAGCTTGAAGGCAGATTGCGCCTCCCATGTAGCAGAGAAGCCTGGGGGACACCCGGGTTTGTAATGCCACTGCCACTCTGTCCTGCACCCAGGCTCCCAGAACTGAGCTCCGCCCTCCTGCTCCAGCCCTGGGCCTTAGACTGGCTCAGGATCCGAGCTGGGGGCACCCCTGCCTCCCTTCCACTTAAAGCATCTGCACGCAGGAAGTGGCCCCAGACTTTCAACACTTCTGCCTGCCGGTTGACTGCTTTCACCTGTTGCCAAGCCTCCTTGCAGGGCTGACCAAATGGGCCGCAGCGTGGGGACAGTCCCTGGAACGACTGTGCCACTAGCTTTTCTTGCACAGCTTTTCAAACATCGCTATCAGTCATGTGAAGACATAAGGATAGAAACAGAAGCAAGAGGGAGCTCCTTCCATAACGACAGATGCGCGTAACTTTGTTATATGTTTTCCTCATTTCATGAAGTAGTTTGGGGCCTGGCGCCCATCCTTCCCTTTTCTAGCTGAAAAACCAATGAAACTCATGATTTATTAAAATGGTTCTTTTTTTTTTTTTTTTTAAGACTGAGAGCGAGGGTTTTATTTTTATTTTTTTAATTAAGATGTGAGGTATAATTCAGGTTAGGTATACAAACGTTCATTACATAGGTACCCTTGTTGATGAGGTGTGCCCCTCCCTCCCCTGGCAGTTTCCCTCAACTGCCAATCCCACCCCCCTCCCCTGGCAGTTTCCCGCTACTGCCAATCCGTTTCTTATAGTATTATGATCATTGTTCAAGGTCCGCTTATGAGTGAGAACATATGGTGCTCTATTCTTTGTTTCTATGATAGATCACTGAGTATGATAGACTCTTAATCCATCCAAGTTGCTGCAAAGTCCATATGTTTGCCCTTCTTTGTGGCTGCATAATATTCCATTGTGTATATGTATCACTTTTCTAAATTCAGTCCAGCTTCTATATAGCAGCATGGTTGGTTCCATGTTTTTGCTATTGTGAATAGAGCTGCAACAAACATTTGTGTGCAGGTATCTTTTTTATAGAATGATTTGAGTTCCTCTGGGTATATTCCTAAGAAGGGAATTGCTGGATCATATGGAGGGTCAATTTCTAGTTCTTTCAGAAATCGCCACACTGTCTTCCAAAGAGCTTGCACTAGTTTGCATTCCCACCATCAGTGCAGAAGTGTTCCTTTTTCTCCACATCCTTGCCAGCATCTGTTGATTGTTTTAATAATGATGGCCATTCTTACTCCAGTTAGGTGGTATCTCAACGTGATTTTGATTTGCATTTCTCTGATGATTAGTGAGGCTGAACATTTTTTCAAATGTCTGTTGGCTGCCTGTATATCTTCTTTTGAGAAGTGTCTATTCATGTCTTTTGCCCACTTTTTAATGGGGCTCTTTGTTTTTTCCTTTTGGCACGTTTGAGTTCCTTGTAGATCCTAGATGTTAGGCCTTTGTCAGATATACAATTGGTAAATTAAAATGGGCGTCTCTTATTAAGTGCGGTCTGCCAGTCTTTGAGCTGGGTGGGTGCTTCCAAATGTTATTTCTAATTCTCAAGATGACTCCATGGAGTAGTTTTTACTTAACTTCATTTTGCCTGTGAGGAACCTGAGAACCAGGGAGGTTAATTGACTTGCCCAGAGTCACACTGCTGCGAAATACAAGAGATGGGATACACGCTTTGGTGGCTGACTCCAGGCACTTGCTCCTTGCACCAAGATTTGCTAGTTCCTTTTAACCCATGTCCACAAAAACAAACAAGCAAACAAAAACAAGGGAAAAAAACCCCAAATAGCCACAACTTGCAGCACTAAAAACAGGCCTGGATCAATATTATCATGCCCGTTTTAAAGATCTAAGGCTCAGAGGATGGAAAAATGTCTTTTCAGTGCCCCCCAGATTTGGTAGTTGGCACTTGTGCCCTAATTTTTGACTCCACACTCAAGGCTCGTCTCGTTGCTCTGGGCCAACCTTCATCCTGTCTGTCCTGCCACGTGCTGAGGTCCCAGTGCCCGCAGCTCTGATGGAGGTCGTGGCTAAGGTATGCCTGGGGACAGGGCCTGCTTTTGACCCACAGGAGGACCTGGGGTGGGATCTTGGCTCACGCTTCCTGTCTGGGCCCCCACGCGAGCTATGGAGAGTTTCTCCACCTCAGACTCCTGGTGTGTAAACTGCAGTAAGGTGATGTCCAACCCACACGGCTGTTTTGATGCTTCAGGGACATACACAACGGAGGTGCTGAGCACAAGGTTTAGAGATACCAGGAGGCGTGCCAGGGGTCACTCCTATCAATTATGCCATGAAATAGTCCAGTCAGAAAAGGACAGAGCTGAGCGGGATGCAGTTTTCCCCTAAACCATTAGTAGTAGTGAAATCAACATGATAGATGGCAGGTGAGCGTGTTTTGAATCGACTAGATTAGACTAGAATTGAATGGAAACTGTCAGATGCATTATCTACAGTACAATTACAGTAGGGACACGATTCATGACATTACTTCAGGTCTGTGAACATGTGAACATGTGTGTCTGTGTGTTCTGTATGGATAAAATAACTTTCTTACATGATACTGGTCAAAAATGTTTAAAAATCCCTGATGAGATGAATACCCTCTGAATATTATCAAGCACACCGCTCAGATTTAACAGATGTGCTATGTTGTCATACATACCTGTGGTCATATTTGCTCTGGGCTTTTTCCTAGAAGTAAAATGTTGTGGATAGAATTAGAACGAAGCCCCCTTTGCAAGGTCCCTCGTCTTTTCTGGAAGCTGGTGGCCTCTGCTGGTGGCCACACCTGTAGTCAGTGCCTCTCCCGACATGGTCCCAGCCTCTTCTCACTAAGCTGGACCGAGAGTCAGCCCATCCCATGAGGAGGGAATGTCCTTCGCAGGCAGGGTTGCTCACTGATCAAACCCTCTCCTCGAATTCTAATCCCGGGTCCTGTGTGCTAGGAAATGTTGAGAGAAGCAATTGAAACATCCCGGGGTGGGCTGATAGCATGGCTCGCTGTTTACATAAGATCTTAGAAATATGCAAACACGTGTCCCAGGACTGCGCCAGGACCCGGGAGTCTGGGCCTCACACCCGGAAGCTGTGTCCCTGACATTCCGCGGTGGAATGTGAAATGGGGAAACTGAGTCCTGGGGGAAAGAAAGGATCTGCCCCAGAGTCCCACTGAACAGAGAGGGAGGGACAGAGGGAGAAAATGAACGGCAGAGGAGGAGGAAGGGAAGGAAAGGAAGAGGAGAAGGGAGGAAGGAAGGAAAGAGAAAGACAGAGGGAAAAAGAGAGACAAACGCTGCTTCCCTCTGAACTCCCCACCCCACAGAGCCGCGTGCCCAGGCCGCCCTCTGTGACGCAGCCTCACCCCTTCTCCTCCACCTTGCCTTGTTCTCCTCGCCTCTGCTCCCTGAGAGTCCACACATGTATGGCATATTGTCCATCTCTGCCCACTGGAGCATAAGTCCCACGAGACAGAGAGCTTGGCCAGCGTGCCGCAGCTGTTTCCCCAGACCAGACCTGCCATGTCCCTGAAGAAGAGCATGTCTACTGTAGGGAAGTGTGCAGAGAGCATCCATGGGATGACTGGACAAGTCGGTGACCGGAACCAAACTCGGAGGTCCCACTAGCAGCAGACTTGGCTCCCCATGAACCAGCTGGGACCCAGGCGAAGCCAGTGAGACCGGGCATGTGGCCTGCCCTCGGGCTGCAGGAAAGGCTGATGTTGACTGAGCCCTTTGTTAAGTGCCAAGTGCCATCTTAACCCGTCACCCTTTGTGGAAGTCTCCCCTTTGCAGATGGGGAAGGCAGGCACAGAGAGGGACACCCATTTGTTTTTGTTTTTTTTTTTTGAGTTGGAGTCTCACTCTGTCACCCAGACTGGAGTG
>NW_007249739.1:581776-618478 GCF_000164805.1 Carlito syrichta
CACGCGCTACCATGCCCGGCTGATTTTTTTATTTATTGTAGAGATGAGGTCTCGCTGCCCAGGCGGGTCTTGAACCCGCGGGCTCAGGCCATCCACTCACCTCAGCCTCCCAAAGGCGCGGGATGACAGGCTGAGTCACCGAGCCCAGCTACCCATTTGTTTCAGCTCACACAACCGGAAGAAGGCAGAGCCGGGATGCAGACCCAGGCAGACTGGCTCCAGCACCCATGCCTGCAATGACATGTTGTGCTGCTTGCCAGAAAGAAAATTCGAGAGCAAGAGTCTGACAGACATTGACTTGGGCTTTTCAGAATGTGACTGGGGGATGGTATGTCTGTTTTTTTTTTTTTTAAAGCGATTTGAGGAAAGTCAAGGCCGGACCAGCAGCAAAACAGCCTTTTACCAGGCGTTGCAGAACTCCCTCGGCGGCGAGGACGGGGATGCCCGCGTGGAGGCGGCAGCTACGTGGTATTACTCGCTGGAGCACGCCACAGACGACTACGCCTCCTTCTCCCGGGCTCTGGAGAATGCCACCCGGTGAGTCGGGCCGCAGAGGGCGTGATGCCTGCTGCCACGTTTTGGGGGCATATCGGCTGATGTCCAGGTCACGAGTGAGAAAGGAGGGCGTGAGACTCTGCACATCGTTCATTCAGTCGACAGCGTAAGGGGTTCTCCCTGCCCGAGGGACAGCTCTGGGGACGTGTGGGGTGAACCCTGTGACCAGGGAAGCCCAGGTCTGTGGGCGGAACAAGGGGCAGCCTGACTTCCTAGGCAAAGGTGCCCGCTGAGTGCTTCCTTGGAAGCAGCCACTCAGCAAACACTCACCCACGGCCTTCTGGTGTCCCCGAACCCAGCACCCCCAGCCCTATGTGTGGGCGGGTGATGCCCAGGGCCCATGGACATTTGCACTTTTAAAATCCCCTCTCCCAGGCTGATTCTAAGGTGCAGCCTGGATTTGCCTCACGCATGGGAAGCGGAGGCCTGGCAGGAAAGTTTTGTGTTTGATGCCACATCCAAGCAGGATGGGCCCAGGCTCCAATGGCCGTGTCCTCTCCCTGGGGGTGCTGTCTCTTGGGCTCACTGCTTAGGCACCCATCCTCATTCATGGCTCAAGATTCTCTCACTCGGGGAAGCCTGCTGGGACCCCCACCCAAAGATGACTAACAGTGCCCCCTCCCCAGGCTCTGCTGTCCCCATTGTTCCTCTCTCACAGCTCTGACACAACCACCCCCCATGGTGGTCAGGACTGGCCTGTCTCCCCCTCCCCAACGTGGCCTAGCTCACTGGGGCCCAGAGCTGTGTTTTATAGGCGCGCACAGCAGGTGCTTGGGAAATGAACCAGGACCCCAGCTCACCCTTCCTCTAGAGGCCCCTGGGGATGGGGCCATGGTGGCCACTTGGCTCTCTGGCCACCCTGGCGTCCCTTGTAGGTCCCTAGCATGTCCTCAGTGATCCCTGCAGGACTCTCCCTCCCAGTGGAAGGATGTGGCCAGGTGGGCAGCTCTGGCAGGCTGTGCCCTCATTCCTCTCTCCCTTGGGAGGGCCACGCAGCTTTTGCTTCTTGTCCACGGGGACAGAGCCAATGTTAAGTCTCAGCGGCCTTTGCTGAACTTGGCTCCTGGGACGGGCCAGGCTGGAGGGTGTTGGAGACCCACGGCCTTGCTGTCTCTCCACCCAGGAGTCTGTGGTTCCCCATCTGAGGGTCACTAGCTCAGAATAAAACCTCGTCCCACCCACTTGGATCTTAAGGGCCAGAAAAGCTCTAATTTTCCCTCTCGTGGAGAGCTCCACCTTGAACCAAATAGCCAACGGCTATTCCTGGAGGGCCTGCACTGTGCTGGACCGTGGGAACTCATAGATGTCCAGTTCCTGACCCTTGAGAGCCTTATAATCAAATCAGGACTGGCCCAGTTCGTGTTGTAGGCAGAGCTCAGGGACAGAGTTCCAAAAACCTGGGTTCTTGCTTCAACTTGGCCTTACCTGACTTTAAGGGCTTTAGGACAGCCTGGGCACCTGGGTGAGAGCTGAGGTCTGAGGGAAGGTGGCATAACCAAGGGAGGCTTCACTGAGGAGGCAGACACCAGTTCTTCCTTAGCTCATTCTCTTCTGGACAGTCTCGGCCCTGGCCTCTCAGGCCTCCCTGCCTCCAATGTGCTCGGCAGTGTTGCCCCCCAAGCCTGCTAGTATGTGACTCTTCCTGTAGGCCTTATCCCGTCCCTGTCTGCTCACAGCACCTCAAGGGAGTCACAAGAGGAAACACAGCTGACTTCATCTGTCCCTCAAGGCCCCCACAGTGGACCTCACCTGACCCAAGAGCCTCACCTGTGAACATACAAGCACCCTACAGATTCACCCGTGGTTTCCATCTAAATGGCCGGAAAAAAGGGTGTGCCACCCCCTTATTGAGGGGATTCCAAGGGTGTTATTAGACTTGGCCAGTATAGAATCTCTGCAGAGAAATGGGGGCCAGGGTAGGAACCATTCCATTTCCCAGCTGGGAAGACAGTGATTCAAGAGTATCTCCCCTTTGGTCCACAATGCAGTGGAATTCAAAACCTGGGGGCCCAAGGTCAGAGGGGTCTGTCTGACCCTCCCTCTGTCTGCTCCTCTCTAAGTAGGTAGGGATCCCACTGTCATAAACTCTTTGTATCACTCCCAAAGGAAGAACAAATATGAAAGCTTGGGAGTGAGGCCAGGTTTCTTGGCCTTCTCACTCTGGACTTTTAGGATGGGGTCCTTCTTCGTGGTGTGGCTGTCCTGCATGTCTTAGGGTGTCTAGCAGTATTCTGCCCCCTATACACTAGAAGCCAATCCAACCCCTTCCACCTCCAGTTGTAACAACCAAGAGTGTCTCCAGAAACTGCCAAATGTCCCCCAGTGGGTGGAAGGGTGGAGAGTGGCAAAATCCCCCAACTGGTCTAAGGGTGTCTTGTGCATGAACTGTCTTTGAGGGCTCTATTTTCTTTTAAAAATGCACACCTTAGCTGGGCTTGGTGGCTCAGCCTGTAATCCTGCGCCTTTGGGAGGCTGAGGTGAGTGGATTGCCTGAGCCCGCGGGTTCGAGACCTGCCTGGGCAGGCGAGACCTCATCTCTACAATAAATCAAAAAATTAGCCGGGCATGGTAGCGTGTGACTATAATTCCGGCTACTTGGAAGGCTGAGGCGGAAGGATAGCCAGAGCCCAGCAGGTCGAGGCTGCGGTGGCCGGGAGCGGCCACTGCACTCCAGTCTGGGCGACAGAGTGAGACTCCAACTCAAAAAAAAATGCACACCTGGCCAGGTGCGGTAGCTCACACCTGTAATCCCAGCACTTTGGGAGGCCACGGTGGGAGGATCGCTTGAGCCCAGGAGTTCTAGACCAGCCTGGGCAAATGTCCAGACCTCATCTCTACAAAAAATTTTTTTAAAAAGTAGCCGGGCTTGATGGCATGCACCTATAGTCTCAGCTAATTGGGAGTCTGGGGTGGAAGGATCTCTTGAGCCCAGGGGGTTGAGGTGACTGTGAGCTGTGATCATGCTACTGCACCCCAGCGTGGGCAACAGAGTGAGACCTCAATTCAAAAAAATAATAAATACAATAAAACGCACGCTTTATGTTCTGCTTCTTGGGATGTTGCATTCATTTTCCTGTAAAATGCTTTGCTCCCAAATCGTTATGTGAAATTGATGTTCTGAAAAGATACTTTTCTTGGAGACGCAGTGCCATGGATGCCGGCTCTCAGTCACAGCCTGCCACCCACCCGAAGGGACCCATGTGCTGGGACTGCGTGTCGTGCTCCTGCCCTTCCACCAATGTGTCCAGGGAGATGCTTGGAGAGGCTCACTGGGGAATGGGAGGAAGGAGTTCTCTCCAGGCCTGGGGCCGGGCTGAGGGGGCCGCCTAGGAGAAGCACTTGCCAGACACAGTTGCCCATAATCTACCTGTGACCAGACTCCCGTCGTGTCCCCCTTCCCCAGAGACTACTTCATCACCTGCCCTGTGATCGACCTGGCCAGCGTCTGGGCAAAGAAGGCCCGAGGAAATGTCTTCCTGTACCACGCTCCCGAAAGCTACAGCCATGGCGGGTAAGGGTGCTGTGTGATCACAGCAGGCGTCGGCCAAGAAGGCATTCTGGTAGAAGTCCCTGTCACTGCTGTGATCCTTGGGGAAGTGGGGGAGGGGTAGAACCGAAGGACACCTCCTGACGCAAGGACATGCGGCACACTGTGTAACCTCTCTAAGCCTCAGTTTCATCATCTGAGAAATGGGAATAATTGTAGTAACCCCTTCATCTCACAGGATAGTAGGCAGGGAAAATAAAAGATGTGGGAGGTTTTGAAAACGATGACAACACGCTTAGGAATTGCGATATTCGTGATTAATGGATAAACTTGGCTTAGGGAGGAGGCCCTTTCATTCTTTCTCCATATTTATTCCTCTAGAAACTGAGTATTCATGTAAGAAAATGACTTTTCAAAACATAAAAAGGGTTTTGGGGTTCGGGGGGTTTGGTCAAAGGAAAGTTTTTTTCACTCCCGCTGTGTGTACTATTGTTACTTGCAGAATAGGTTCAAGCTACCTTATAATAAAAATTTCAGGTGTGATGGAATCACCAAAAAGGAGAAGAGAAATAAGAGATTTAAGAGAAAGAAATCAGCAATACGGGAAGGGAGACGTGAGCACAGAGTTTAGCATGGAGTGTTCCAGAAGCCAAGGAAAAGATTTTAAAAAGAAGAAGAAGAGAAGAAAGGCTTGGAAACCAAGACAGTCCTCAAGACATTCCGATTTCTCTAAGCACCCATTCGAGACTTGGTGTCCCCAAGTAGATGATTTAATCTTAATAGCAATCCAAGCAAACTTCCAGGGTTCTTGTCAGCCCCACTAGCTGAAGAAAGGAGGCAGAAAGACTGAGTGATGGGGACAAATGTGGTCTCTGCTGCAGGTCAGAGATCCATGCCAGGAGGGCAGCAGGGGACATGGGTGACTGGGGCTTTGTGGGGAGGGCTGTGGGACCGCTTGTTCCACTTCCTGTGACCTCACAGTCCTGAGCACTCACCCATGTGGGAAACCCTTCCCCTTGGGGTGGCATGAAATTACATCAGATCAGCCTCTTCACACTGAAGCCCCTTTGGAAGACCTTATGCTCCTTCAAAGGCAAGAAAGTCGTCATGTCCTCAGGCTTAGTCTCTAGTAAGCATTCATGGGTATCAGATCAGCAGAGGATGTGTCTTCATGAGATGAAAGAGTATTTTATTTTATTTTATTTTATTTTAGACAAGTTCTTACCCTTGCCCAGGCTGGAGTACAGTGGCGTGATCATGACTCAAGTAATCCTCACACCTCAGTCCCCCAAGTAGCTGAAACTACAGGTACCCAACACGACATTCAGCTAATTTTTGATTTTTCTGTAGAGACAAGGTCTCACTATGTCATATGTTGCCCAGGCTGGTCTCGAACTCCTGGGCTCAAGTGATTTTCCCACCTTGGCCTCCCAAAGTGCTAGGATCACAAATGTGCGCCATCATGCCCAGCCTGATGCTTTGTTTTATATAAGAATGGAAGCAAGCCTTGCCATTTGAGGTCAAGGGCATTAATCACCCATGCCAATGTCTGTTGTATGGGCAGCAGGAAGATGAGGTCATGACCACAGCTTTAGAGGTGAAGGTCTGGCCCTCAGAGGAGTATAAAGTCATCCAGAGGCACTTCAATGTCAAGAGGCTGATTTGATGAGGTTTCACGTGGGAAGCCACAGCCTCATGGGGAAGGTTTTCCCACACAGGTAAGGGCAAGTAGATCAAGTGGCCCCACCGAAGGCTATCAGTTGTGCTGTCTTGGACAGGTTCCTTTGCCTCTCTGATCCCCAGTGTCCTCATCTAGCAAAGGAAGTACGTAGTTTTTCCTCTCAAAGTAGGCAAGAACAATACCTGAAACATAGATCTGCCAGCCCTTAACCGGGTTTTAACCAGTGTCACTTTGCAAGGCATCAAGGGAAGTCTTATAAACAACCATCATTTATCATTATCATTAGCAGTGACCCTAGAGCAGGTAGACTAATGGCCACCGACAGATATAAAGACATCACTTGTTCTACTTTTTACCTAAAGAAATCCCTGGAATCTGTTCATGTGGCCTTATGAGAAAAAAAGAGTCTGGGCAGATGTGATTAAGTTAACAATCTTGCCATGGAAAGATGATCCTGGATTACCCTGGCTGGGTGGGTCCCAGATGCAATGGCAAGGATCCTTATGAGAGGCAGAGGGAGACACGCTTTATGTAGAAGAGAGAAGACCTGTGTGGCTGTGGAGGTGGAGGCTGGGCTGACAAGGCCACAAAGTAAGGAAGACCAGCCACAGCCAGAAGGTGGAAGAGCCTTCAGAAGGACTGTGGCCTCATGGACACCTGGATTTTGTCTCAGTTAAACTGATATCTGACTTCTAGCCTCCAGAACTGTGAGAGATAAATTTCTTTTTTTTTTTACTTTGCAAACTTATAAGTGTTTATTCAGCAAGATTAAATGTAATCTAAAAGTAGCACTTCTCCACCCAAGAAATCGCTGAGATTTGCATGTTCGGAGGCCCTTGAAATGCAAATCCAACATCTTCATCAGCACCATTTTTCAACCTTTTGATTTCTTTTTAAAGACATTTCTGTTGTCTTACGACTTCACGTTTGTGGTCATTTGTTACAACAAGTTAAAGGAAACTAATACAGTCCTCAAGGCATCCAGATTTCCCCTAAACATTCATTACGGACTTGGTATTCCCAAGCAGATGGTGTAATTTTTATAGCAATCCACATAAACAACCAGAACCCTTGTGGGACTGGCAGAGTTGAAATGGTCAGACTCATCCCACAGATGATGAGTGCCTCAGTGCATTCGGACTGCTGTCACGAAACGTCATAGATGGGGTGATTTATGAACAGCATAGATTTCTTGCTCACAGGTCTAAAGACTGAAAATTCAAGATGGAGGCATGAGCAGGTTTGGTGTCTTGTGAGGGCTCGCTCTCTGCATCATAGATGGTGCCGTCTTGCTGTGCCTTCTACACGGTGGGGGAGGCAGGGGGTCTCTTTCAAGTCTCTTTCATAAGGGGACTAATTCCATGTGTGAGGGCTTCACCCTCATGACCCAATCACCTCCCCAAGCCATCACTTCTTAAATACCATCACATCAGGGATTCGACTTTTGAGGGGCCACGAACATTTAGACCAGAGCCAGGAGCCTCATGTCCCAGGAATACGACACAATTCCCTGCAGTCCCAGAGCAACGACCAGCCCAAGAACTCTGCACTAAAACATCTGGTCTCTCTGCTTAGAACTATGCATAATTTCAACCTAATCTACCTCCTGGATGCGAACAACTGTCTCAGGTTATAAGAAGGCACTTAAATGGCAGGCCAAGATTCTGGGAAGGAGGTGTGCGGAGAGATGGAATGATGGAGAGCCGTTGGGTTTGGGCAGAGATGAAGGTGTTCTCATAAGCCAGTGGGCTGTGGCTACCCACCGCCAGGGAGGCCAAGCATGGGGGGCGTTCTGAGAACCAACCTTGGCTACCTCGCCCTGTGCCTGGGCTCTCAAGAATACACTTCCAGTGCACGGGCTCTTTTGTCTAGTTCTCTGCCCATCTCCCTTTTAAGGCAGAGATTCTAATGCAAGGTCTCATTCCCCTGCAGCAAGTTCCATGCATGAAAACCCTGATGAATGGGCAGAGGGCTTTGGACCCTCAAATTGACAATGACAAAAAATAAGAGCTGTATCTTCTACATGGGGGCAAAAACAATCAAAGCAAAACAACACGAAAGTACTCTGTCTTCTTCTCTCTGTCTCTGTCTTTATCTCTCTCCATCTCTCTCTCTCTCTCTCCATTTCTCTCTGTGTCTGTCTCTCTGTCTCTCCTGTGGCTTCAGCCAGATGCCCCAGTAATGGGCCTCACCTGGGTCAGTTTTGAAGGCTGCCATGACCAAGTGCCACAAACCGGTGACTCAGAGCCACAGAAATGCATCGTTCAAGCTCTGGGAGCTGGAAGTTCCCAGGATGTCGGCAGGGTTGTGATACCTCCGAAAGCACCAGGGAAGGGTGTGTCCCGGCCTCTCCTCTGGCTTCAGGTGGCCTCAGATGTCTCCTGCTCACAGATGACCATCTTCACTGATGCTTGATGATCTTCACTGATGACAGTGCCTCGCATTGTCTTCCTTGTGCAGGGCTGACTCTGGGTCCAAGTGTCCCCCTTTATAAGGACACCTGTCATGGGTTGGTGAGGGCCCACCCCAGAGACCTTATTTTCACTTGATGTCCTCTGTAAAGATCCGATCTTAACAAATGGTCCCACTCTGGGCTACTGGGGTCAGGATTCTGACATATCTTTGTGAGGGGAACACAGGTCAACCCATAACACTACCCTCGCTCTTAAATAACAGAGCCCAGCCAAGCAGGTCCCTGTGGGAAGGACCCAAGGCCATCTGTTCTGGACTTGGCATTGGGGTGGTCCCCAGAGGAGCAGTCCTTGAGCAGAATGGAGTTTCAGCCTCAGTTTCCCATGGCCAATGTGGGCTTGTCTGTTTCTGAATGGTGTCCTCATGTCCCTGCAGACGGGGCTGCACTGCACCGGTCCAGGGAATGTCCCTGAAATAAAGCCATATTCACACATAGACCCTCACAAGTTCTGCATGAGTCTTCATGACTCATGACTCCTCAGAGGCCAGGACCCTCTTGGAACAGATGCAGACTTAGACGCTCAGGAAATTATGCAGAAGGACAGAAGCCAATCCAACCACCTCATCTGACAGGTGGGGAATGCATCCTTTCCAAGTTAGTTTTTAGACTCTCTGGGGCTCGATTTTGCCATCTGTAAAATGGGGCTACGGAGGTGGGAGCGGTCCAAAGTCCTGATTCTTCACTGGCCTCTGAGTCCCGGGCCCCTGTGAGGCAAAGAGAGAGGTGGGACGTCTCGTCCTGCCCGTTCCTTTCTATCTCATAGACTGAGCTTTGCGTGACACTGAAAGGTTATGTGGTTTAGAAAGTGAAAGCCCGCTGGGCTCAGCCATCTTTAAGGCATCTCCTGCGTCTCAGGTTCTGGTTTAGGATGGCAGAGACAGAGCCACCAGCATGCTTTTGAGCAGAGTTGTGGCCTCTCATAAAGAGGCAAGTGGTGTCCTGGCCAAAAGTAGCGATCCTGGCACCTACCGTTTTGGTAAGAAACATGCCCTTGACTTATATCAGCTCAGTGACCAAAGGCAAGCCATGGAACCTCTGTGATGACTCAATTTCTTCATCTGGAAAATGGGCATAATAGTAGGACCTACCTCGGAGGGTTACTATAATCATTAATTTTTACATATACCAGTGCCGAAAGTGCCCTGTTCTCCCTGGCCATCAGAATGCACTCTTGGCAACACCCTACACAGAGATGGTCTCTCCCCACGGCAGTCATATAAAGGTGCCATCCACGTAGGGGATAACCCGATCAATGATTCACAGAAGTGAACTAATCTGATGGTTGGCAAGTTTGTCATTTTGTCTCCAAAAGACACCCCACCCTCTGTCTCTCTCTTTGTCTCTCTCTGTCTCTCTGTCTGTCTCTGTCTCTCTGCATTTCTCTCTCTCTGTCTCTCTCTCTCTCTCTCTCTGCCTCTTTCTATCTGTCCCTCTTGGTCTGTCTCTCTCTTTTTCTTTCTCTTTCTGTTTCTCCCTGTCTGTCTTTCTGTCTCTCTGTGTCTACCTCTCTGTCAGTTTCTGTCTGTCTCCCTCTCTCTGTCTCTGTCTGTCTCTGTCTCTTTCTTTCTCTCTGTCACTCTGTCTCTCTCCATTTCTCTCTCTCTCTCTCCCTCTCTGTTTCTCTCTTTATGTCTCTCTCTGTTTCTCTGTGTGTGTGTGTCTCTCTGATTATCTCTATCTCCTTCTCTCTCTGTCTCTGTCTGCCTCTCTCTGTCTCTCTCTCTCTGTCTGCCTGTCTCTCTCTCTCTCTCTCCCCCCCCTCCAAAGCTGTCATATCTCTCATTTTATTTCTGGCCCGAATCTACACACACTTAAAATACACGTGTGTGTTGCATTTGCAGCCATCTGTCTGGTGCCTCTGTCTCTGCTCGCATGTATCAGCTTTCCTGGCAGGGACTGGTGAGCAGCACACCGTGAGTGATCGCTTTCTTATGGACTGCGGTTTGCCAGTCACACAGTAGTGTGGTTTCCTTACTGCCCACCTGGATTAGAGATAATAGTTTTGTGCCTGAATGTAAGGCCAAAGCTTCGTGAGGAGAGAAGAGAAACACTAGATGGAGCGGAGACAAAGAAATGAAAATCGATAGTGTAGAAAGTTCACGCTGAGATTCAGATTCAGATTCAAAGAATCACGGAATAGGGGAGGTAGGGTCATCCACCCCTCCATTCTACAGAGGCAGAAGAG
Organism: Carlito syrichta; assembly: GCF_000164805.1. Taxonomy (NCBI): domain Eukaryota; kingdom Metazoa; phylum Chordata; class Mammalia; order Primates; family Tarsiidae; genus Carlito; species Carlito syrichta. The sequence goes on from NW_007249739.1 coordinate 592,158, forward strand.
AAGGTCCAGGAAAGGGAGAGAATGGAGGCCCAGTCTCAGGACTCTGCGTCTCTTGGGCCGTACCCTGCCTCCCACTCTCTCTCCGGTTTTGGTTATTTTGCACCCACTGCTGGTTAAGAAGTCCACTTCCCAGATGTGTGGCCTTGGACTAGTCACTTGACCTCTCTGAGCCTAATGTATCCCCTACATGGAAAGTGCATGAGGACCTGTCCCATAGACCCATGGCGGAGGTTGGGGTCAGTAGCTGTACGTCGTGTAGCCCAGAGCTGGCATCTGGTGTGTCTCTGTGTGTGTCTATGTGCGAGTGTATGCATATTTGGGTGACTGTGTGTGCAGTTCCTGGCAGCTTTGGCAAGAGAGCAAAACTCACCAGCTCTCTCCTACCCAGCTCTGCCCACTGGGGACATCTTGGGCCACCTCTCCCGTGGTTCCTCTCTGTTTTGTTCCTTCTGTTTTGAAAAGTGGGATTTCCAGGGAGACTGTGACCCAGAGTTTCTCAGCTTGGCTCTGCTGACATTTGGGGCCTGCTGAGTCTTTGCTGCCGGGAACATCCTGTGCTTTGCGGAATGTTCAGCAGCACCCCTGCTGACGCCGGAAGCACCAGCCCCCTAAGGCGTGACAGCCAGAAACATCTCTGGACATTGTCTCATGTTCACGCCTGTTGAGAACCACTGCTGAATTCCATGAGAACCGAGGTCATTACTAACAGCCCCTGAAGGGAAGTGGCAACCCTCCCTCAGACACCCCTCTGAATCAATGCAGGAACCCCCCCCACATGCTGCCCCCAGCCCCGCAGAGTTCCTCAGGTAGACAGAGAGTGTCCTGTAGACCCGGAGGGGGTGGCTTCTCGGTTATGAAGCTGACCTAGAAGGCTGACAAAGCCCTGACCGGCTTTCCTCCCTGCATCCGAGGTCCGAGTTGTTCTCTCCAATGTCTTCTTGCTTGCCAGGGAATCTCTCAAGGTGCCACCTGCACCTTCTACCAGGCTCCTTCCCTCCCCACCCATCCTGGCATTTCCCTCTCCTTGACTCATGCTGACATCCTTATTTCTAAGCATCCCCCTTCGAAGGACACTGCTCCAGGTGTCTTCCTTAGGGAAGCCCACCTGCGTCTGCCACTCATGCACGAAGGACTCAGATCCGTGGCCAGCCCTGTCTGTGCTATGGGCCCCAGCAAGTGCAGAAGAGAACATTGATCCATCTTTTGCTGCTAAACTTGTCTTCAGAGGGTTTGAAAGCTGGCTATGCCACTTACTGTGTGTCTCTCTAAGTGTCAGTTTACTCATCCGTGCAACAGAGCTAATAATCCTACTTCCACTTACTGGAGGAGTGTGTCAGCATCGAATAAGACAATGTGTGTAGACATCCTGGCACATGGGCCCAGCTGCCTGGCACTGGGTAAACACTTACTAGGCGACTATTAGGAATCCCGCTTTACGTGTGGGACTGAATCCAAATTGGATATGAACAGGTCCTGGGAAGAAGGCAGCCACAACTGAAGTGGTTTCCAGTTGCTGGACATTGAATGAGGCACCGTGGCCACTTCAAAGAGGGTGTGGAGGTCCTTCCTGAGATGCCTGGGCCGGGCCGGCTGTGGAGCTCACAGTTTCCATGGAAACTCATTAGGAGGCTGAATGTGAGCTGTGGCACTCGAACTGGGTGCTGCGTCCGGTCCTGACTCAGAAACCCTTGGTCTCTAAGGTACTGGGATGTCATTCCCACATCCTGATGGTGCAGAAGGTGCTTCAGTGAGCCTATGTTTGACTTATCTTTGAATGGGAGCTGGGGGCTGGGTAAGACTCAGGAATAAACACTTGCTTAGAGTCCATACAGGACGTTAGATGGGTCTTGAACTTGGGAGGCAGCAGCCTTATGAAGTGAAAGAACACATCCTTTGACCTTTGAGGGAACATCAACCATGCTTTAATTCCACCTCTCCCGCTTGTTAGCTGTTTGTACTTGAGCGTATTCCTTTACCTCAATCTCCTCACCTGTAAAATGGGTAATTATATCTACCACATAGCATGGATTCAAGATCCTATATGCTAAACACTGGCACATTGCAGCTGTTCAATATTAAGTAGCCAGGGTAATTTTCCTTTGGGGAAAAATAAGGCTCTGATAGAAAAAAAAATCGAAATGACTAAAAGGGCAGTCATGCTTCTGTTTCGTAAGTTGGAAAACAAAGCCGTAAATTCTCGACTCAAGATGTTTTGTACACCACTACATTTGCATTCTAGACATGACCATGCATTCCAGGGGCCTCTGACATTCCAGATTCGAAGTATTATCTTTTTAGTTGACTGTCTTGGTGAGTTTGTTGGGATTAACAAACCAAAGAAAATATTAAGTGGCTGGATTCTTGAACCGGGTCCATCGACCTGGCTACATCCTGTGGGATTTTACAGAATCATTTCCCAGTGTAGATGGAAATAAATCATTTTTCTGAAACTGAGCCCTCCAGCCCCTCGACATAATGGGGTTGATGCTGTCTATCTTCCTCAACATTGATTTGGCAAATATTTGCTTGATGCCGTCTACGCCGCAGAGGCTCTCCCAGGTACTGGAGACGGAAGTCTGCGAGGCAGAAAGGCTGCCCTCCTGGGACTGTGACAGTGGTTGTAGGGTGAGGCTGCTGGGTGTCTAGGGATGGGGTGCAAATAATAATAGACAATGCACACATAAATACGCAGAATCAGTTCAGAGAAGAGCGCTAGGAAAGAAAGGCACTAGGATGTCTTGGTCAGTGATCGGGGAAGAACCTTCTGAAAAGGTGACACTGGAACTGAGAACTGAGACATAAGAAAGTATGAGTCTTGTGTAGAAGTAAACAGTGAGCAGTTCCACGAGAAAGGGTATCAGATGCCAAGGCTCTGAGATAGGAAAGGACCTGGCACATGTGAGAAAAAAGTAGGCGGCCAGGGAACTATTAAAGAGGAGAGTGGTTGAAGGGCCAAGGGGGAAAAAAGGCAGGGTGTTATAGTTCCTATAGGAGTTTGTAAGATTTGGCAGGCAAAGAGAGATTATTTTATCTCAGTGTGATGGGACAACATTACAGATTTTTCACAAAGCATGTTATATATACTGCACAATGGTCTTCACTCATGTCCAAAACACAGCTCACTGGAGCACTAAGTGTCTTTAAACAAAGACGATAGAATGTAGAATATCAACCTTGTTATCCAGTGCAATAATCAGCTAGTCAGAAAAGTCAATTAAAATGAAAACTTATTGAAAAAGACTAAGCCAGTGAGGTACCTCAAACATTTTAACTTTAAGCATATAAACCCGCATTTCCTTGCCATTCTTTGGTGCGGGGTCAAAGGCTTCAGTTGGAAAATGCTATTTGGAGTTCTGCCTTTGACTTTCTTACAAAGCCATTAACATAATGCGTGCTTTATGATTTCCAGTTTGGGATACCTGAAGGGGGAGCGTGTGCATGGTATTCAATACATTTAATTAAACAAGATGATCAGCTGGGCTCAGTGGCTCAGCCTGTCATCCCGTGCCTTGAGAGGCTGAGGTGAGTGGATTTCCTGAGCCCACGGGTTCGAGACCCACCCGGGCAACTTGGCGAGACCTCATCTCTACAATAAATCAAAAAATTAGCCGGTTCTGGTAACACGCACCTGTAGTTCCAGTTACTTGGAAGGCTGAGGCGGAAGGATCGCCGGAGCCCAGCAGGTAGAAGTTGCGGTGGCCGGCAGCGGCCACTGCACTCCAGTCTGGGTGTCAGAGTGAGACTCCAATTCAAAAAAAAAAAAAAAAACCAATATGATCACAGTACAGCTGGTGCAGAGAGTTGGATCTTGTTAAACATGCAACCTTGCTAATAAGCATGGACGTTTTGGGCTTGCAAAGTTCATCTTCTTCTGGGTAGCAGTGTCGTGCTTTATGGAGGAAGTGGAGTGTTTGGGCTGGTCTAGCAAATGAGTTGAAAGCTTTGACTATACAACGAAACCATATGTCATACAGCTCTGCTGGGCTTTAGGGAATTAGGGAAATACCGTGAGATTTCGTTTGGGGCCAAGGGTGGGTCTGCATTATTGAAAGTAAATTGGGGAACTCATTTTTAAAAGACTGCATAGCAAATCCTTTGATAAAACACAAGCCATTTGTAAAGCAAATAATTGCTTGATGAATTCACAGGTGGGATCTTGAACTTGTGCATATTAGATTTGCCCAAAGAGAGGCACCCTTAGAGACATGCACTCCTGTGTTATTTAACACTTTCTCAGCTGCTCAAAAAGAAGACTGGGAAGCCAAGGGACTTTCATTCCTCGGGTTCTCTGGCTTCCTTTGGAGGAAGCCTCTAGAGATGCTGGCTAGGGATAAGAAAGGGAGTGTATTTTAAGAGGTTGAGATCAGCACATTTCCTCTTGGAGACAGAACAACGGGGAGAGAAGTCCCTGCACCCAGGGGCTCTCTAATCAGTCCAGATGGGCTGGAATGCAGAGCCCTTACCCCCAAGCCTCTTGACCTCATTGTCAGCAGAAGGGCTTCTGTCCTGCAAAACGCTGTCCTGTTTCTATCAAAAAAGATCCTCCCCCTGAGGATCTTTCACTCCGAGGGAGCCCAGCCTCAGCCCCCCTCCCAGCTGAGTCCATCATTGGTACATCTCTTTGGGGACACCCTCTTAGTCATGCTGGTGCCAGACAAGCCCCAAACATCCATGAAGGAGGGATGCACTTGGAGCCCAGTCGGGAGTGTGGGCAGGGGAGAATCTCTGAAACGAGCATGCTGGTGTGCTGGTTGAGCTCCATCCCGGCCCGCAGCTGTGCCAGCAGGCTTGAAGAGGAGCGCTGTCATGGCCAGGGAAGGCTGGGACATCATGTGGAAAAGGATCCCATGAGGGAAAAGGACAGTGCTGTGTCTTTCCTGGAAGGTTGCGATGGCCCTAGGATTTCTCAGTTCTGATCTTCTTCCCACGGGACTTGGCCTTCTGAAAGAGAAGTGACTTGCAACTCGCTTGCTGAGAACCTCAGTGCTCCCAGCCCTTTTAAAACGTGACCCTTCACTTTTTTGGGGGAGGGGTCTTGGCTCTCACACCTTTCAAAGAGCTGGAGCCTCAAGGGCCTTAGCAAGCGTGCAACCCAGTGGTTTTCACACTCTGGATTTTTTTGAACTAGAACAAATTCCGATTTCACTTCTCGGCATGATGCACTTCTCAGCGGGACCCGGGACTCCAGCGCCTGCCACCAGCCCCCCCTGCCTGCACTCACCCTGTGCTCAGCCACACTCCCTGTCCATCCGTCCTCCAGACAGCACAGAGCCCACAGCCGGATATCGCGGGTGCCGAGTTGCGGGCTTCATGCTTTTTCCCCGCCTTGGCCAACCCCACTCTACTCATCTGTCCAGGAAAAGCCCAGCGGGACTTCCTTTCTCAGACTTCCCATAGACACCTCCAACTTTTGTCCAAAACAGTCGGTGTCTCTTTCCTCTGTCTTGTGATGCTTTGCAAATGATTCGATCGTGTGACAGACACCCATCCTACTACTCAGCATTTTATTGTGGAAAAACCGCGGCTTATCTCCTTTTCCTGCTCCCAGACAGAACGGAGAAGTTCTTCCTCGGTGTACCCCCTGTAGTTATTCGGGGCACTGGACACAGCAGACCCTCGGCAAGTGTGGGTGGGGAGGGATCTTCGTCCTGATGCCCCATGTCCCATTTGCCACGGTCTCAGTGATTCACATTCACATTCTGAAATCACCACAAAAAGCACGTGTGCGCCCACCCACAGGCACGACGGTCCTCTCCACCCTCTGGCTACGTGTCACTTTACCCACATCAGCCACCGCAACGCTTCCTTGGTTGGCAATTTATAACTTCAAAGGGTTTTCTATTCACCCCCTGTGAGCTTCCAAGGGTACCATGTGGGAGGCTGAACAGGGAAGGGGACTTGAGCCGAGCTTTCCCAGCTTGGGCAGGGAGTTTTCCTAGGCCCCACGTCTGCCTCTCCTGGTGACAATGAGAAGATCTGTGTCCCATCTGCTGTGGTGGCTCATGCCTGTCAACCCAGCACTTTGGGAGGCTGAGGTGGGAGGATGGCTTGAGCCCGGGAGTTTGAGACCAGGCTGAGCAACACAGCGAGACCTTGACTCCATATTAAAAGTAAAATGTAATGTAAAAAAGTGAAAAGAACCGCATGTGACCTGGTTGCAGATGAGTAACTGTCACTGTAGGACGGATCCCACTGGGATAAGATTACCACATTCAGCAGATGACAAGTAAAAACTGAAGACAGCCAGCCTGACCACGTAGTGACACAGCCATCACAGGTTTGATTCATGATTTATCAGAGATCAAACAGAGCACAGAGCAAGAATCCACGCCCACGTCCATGAACTGTCAGCCCCCAGTCTGCATGCGCCGTGGCCGCTCAGCTGACAAGACCCTTTTTACCTCACCCGGCCCGGCGTGTGCGTCCAGGTCTTCCTCTGCTGATGCTTAATCTGCATATCGTCTTCCTCCTACAGAGGGTCCTGGGACTCTGAGCCAGTGCCCAGACTCACCGAGGACTTGGTCTTCTAATCCCAAATCCCTTCTGGAGATCCTCCTTCTGCACCCCTCCTCCAGACGTCCTTCTTAAACTGCTCAAAATAACTCTGGCATCCTGATGGAGATCAGCTCCATGAAAGAAAACACAAAACAGAAATCCCTGTATATATAGCGAGCTCTTAAACAGATCGGATGGACTGGGATGCCAGGCCATTCCCCCTAAGCAGGGCTCTGGGGCCTCTCTGAGGTCACAGACAGTGGTGACCTGGAGCTGGCTCACACAAGTGTCCAAGGGCTGTCCCTGAACATTGCCTCCCAGCATCACTTGGGTGGTTTGAGATAGGCTATGGCAGTAGTATTTACACCACTGAAATTGGCAAATGCAACAAAGAGGACGTCCTTCCCCCAAGGAGCCAATTGTTAGACATTTACCAGCACACCCTGGCATGACTTTCTTGAGAAGATGAAGGTGGTGAAGCATCTCTTGAGAGACTTGCATAGTTCACAGCACATTTTGTATATACTTTCGGGAACCTGGTGGACCCCTGAACCCTGCAATGGATCTCCTCCCCCAGCTAGGGACCTCTCCCTACTCCTAATCGTCAGATGTCTCTCAAAGGGAGAGGAAAAGTAATAGGCATGTGCACAAGAAACTGAGTCAGAGATCTGAAATGCTTGATTGCCAAACCTCGTTCAAAGCAGGCGGTAAGCACGATTGCATCACCATTTTACAGAGAAGGACACTGAGGCCCAGAGAGGTCATAACTTTTGTCTGAAGTTGCGCAAATGTTAAGTAACTGAGCTTGGGTTTGAAACATTCTGGTTTCAAAGTTTATTTCTGTTCTCTAGCACATTTGGAGTTCAGCGTTGCTTGGAAGAAACAGTAGACAAGGCCACAGTGGTAGGCAAAATAATAGTCCCTCAAAATGTCCACGTTCCAAACCCTGAAGTCTGTGGCTGGGTTATTTTACATGGCAAAGGAACCTTGCAGATATAATTAAGGGTAGGGACCTTGAGGTGGGAGACTGAACTGGTAAGCCCGGTCTTATCACATGAGACCTAAACAGCAGAAGAGGGAATCAGACTAGTGTGTCGTAGAGACGGATTGTGAAAAGTGCTCAAGTACTTTGAGGAAGGAGAAAGGGGACACTGAACAGTGGCCTCTAGTTGCAGGGAATGACCCTTCTTCATTCATAGCCAGCAAGAAAACGGGAACCCAGGTCCTCCACCCAAGGAACTGAATCCTGCCACAGACCCCAATGAGTAGGAAAACAATTCTTCCCCAGACCTTCCAGAAGGGACATAGCCTGCTGACCCTTTGACTTGAGTCCAGTGAGTGCTGGGCATGATGGCTCATACCTGCAATCCTGGCGCTTTGGAAGCCAGAGGTGAGAGCATTGCCTGGGTCCAGGAGTTCGAGATTAGCCTGAACTACTGGACAAGACCTTGTCTCTACAAAAAATAAGAAAATTGGCCGGGCATGGTGGCACATGCCTGTAGTTCCAGCTACTTGGAAGGCTGAGGTGGAAGGATCGCCTGAGCCCAGCAAGTTGAGGCTGCGGTGGCCGTGAGCATGCCATTGCACTCGAGCCTGGGCATGACAGCGTGAGACTTCAGTCCATAAAGACCCACACAGGACTCCTGAACTCCAGAAATTGGGAGGTAGTATAATACTTTGTGTTGTTTAAGCACTGGGTTTCTGGTAATGTCTTAGGACAGCGATAGAAACCTAACATAGCCACGTTCTCAGAAGGGCCACCCGAGAAACAAGCTGTTTCACCTGCCATCCCACTGCCAGGAAAGGACCAATCTCCAATGGGGAGAAAGTCCACCAAACACCGTCAGAGGGCAGAAAAGAGAAGCTGGCCCCCATTAACCTGGGCTTCCGGCCTTCACTGCGGCTGACACAGAGGGCTGTCGTGACTGAGAAAGTACAGGTCTTCCCCATGGCCAGCGAGGCGGCCAGGGGACAGCAGGACTTGGAATCTGTGGACTGCAGCTAAGTCTTGGCATCACCCCTAAAGAGTTATGGGGCCTTGGCAAGAAAACAACCTCTTGAGTCCAGGTTCCCTCCACTGCTCAAAGGAGTAGTAATACCTACTCACAGGCCTGTTGAGATCAAGTGGGTGAAAGTGATTTGTGAACTGCCAATTTGGGACTCGAGTGAGCAATTATTTTTATCACCATTGTTATGACGACTTCTGTCAGCACTGTTTTCTGTGATGTGTTCCTTTCCCTTCATGGATCATAAAACAATGTTGGCTATATCCATCATTGGATGGATTTGTGACTTTAGGGTGGTCCCCGGTCCCTGCCCTCAGGTAGACAAACAGACTCGGGATTTGGAGCCTGGGAGACTCAGGTGTGAGCCCTGGCTCTCCCGTCTTGGGTGGGTCGCTGTTTTTCTGAGTACCAGGTCCTCACCTGGGAAGTTTGTGGATGGCAGCATTTGCTTCTCTGGTCGGTCCTGAATATGGTGATCACGGGCATCAAGGTTTCTCACAGTGCCTGGCACTTCAGGGGTGCTTGGGAAAGGGGGCTGTAAGCAGGGTGAGTAGAGCCAGCTGCACAACAGGCCACACTGGCAACCACAAATCTGAGACTCTTTTCTGAGCTCCTCACGGATACTTTTGACAGTGGACAAAGTTCTCTGCTCTTTGGGGCCCCGGATCCTACACATGCAATGACACTTGCCATGTCCCACTTCTTCTCGGAATCGGGAAAGCCTTCCCCTGCTCTAAGAGGCCCCGGAGGAGAGGGAGGAGAGTTTGTGACCGTTACTCTCTTCTTCCTGACCGTGCTGTGGCCTTACACGGTTTCCTGTCCCTGCTAGGCTGCCTTCCAGCTCAGGGCCCTGATACTGACACATCATAAACATAATCACAAAAATAGCCAGCATCTGTAAAAACATTCATTTTAGATAGAGCTTCTACACACAATAGCTTGTTGGATCTGATATTTGATAAGGAGAGAGGCACATAAAAGTCCAAAGACTCATCCCAAGTCACACAAGCAGTGAGTAACAGAGCCGCGTCTCAGCTGAGTGACTGGTTATGTCTGGTTCTTCTGGTCCCTGTTGTCAGTCTCGTGTACACTGGTGATGCTTCTTATGGCCCCAGTGGGAATGCTGGTTCTTGGGCCCTCAGGCCTCAGTTCAGGAAAGGCCCCTGCACCTGTGCTGTCCCCACAGTCCCCAGCCTGAGCAGCCCAGGGGCAACAGGGAAGGGACCTTCCTCACTTGACACGTTCCCCCTCAGACCCCTGGAGTATAGGGTCCCTTTTCCCAGTCTCTAGGGTCCTCCTGGTGAACTGCTCTGAGTTGTAGGCAGAGCCAAGCTGTCTGTCCACAAAGCGTGCACGTCACATAACCTAACCTCTGCACAGATCGCCCTTGTCTGGGAGTCACCTATTTGAGTCCCCTCCTAGGACATCTGTCACTGGGCGCATCTGTCCATCATACCAACGTGGACGAGAACTGCGGGGTCCATCTGTACCTCGGGTCAGAGGTGCTGTCATGACCTCAGAGACAGGTGATTGCATCGGGTGGTCGGGTGATGTGGTGAGCTAGCACCACACTTTACTACCAAAGAGCATTTACTACCACTAAGACTATTACAACTACTAAAGGGTGCGGACTGCTATTATGACTACTACTGAAGAGTACTTGCTACTACTACTATTACTGCTATTACTGTTACTACTACTAAATGGTATGTACTACTACTACTATTGCTACTATGAAAGGATACTTACTACTACTATGACTAAAGGGTACTTATTACTACTATTACTACTACGAAAGGGTACGTACTACTCCTACTGTTACTACTACTGAATAGCATGTACTACTATTACTATTGCTACTATGAAAGGGTACTTACTGCTACTATGACTATTACTATGACCAAGGGTCCTTACTATTATTACTACTATGAAGTGGTAGGTACTATTACTACTATTTCTACTACAAAGGACACTTACTACTACTACTATTACAAAATGGTACATACTAGCACTACTTTTACTACTACTAAAGGGTACATACTCCTACTACTCTTACAACTACCAAAGGACTCTTACTATTACTATGACTTTTATGATGACCAAAGGGTACTCACCACTACTATTACTACTATTACTGCTATGAAAGGGTACATACTACTACTACTATTGCTACTACCAAAGGACACTTATTACTACTATTACTATTACTACTACCCAAAGGCACTGACTACTATTACTACTATGAAAAGGTGTATATTATTACTGCTATTACTATTCTCAAAGACCTCTTACCACTACTACTGTTATTACTACAAAAGTGTAGGTATTTACCCTTTAAATACCTGCTGCACATACCATTTTATTTTGATCTTCACAGCCACTCTATGATGTAGGTATTTCTTTACCCATTCCATAGATGAGAAAGTAGAGAGTCAGGGAGGTCAAAATATTTGCCAGAGGTCACCTGGCTTGAAGGTGGAGGAGCCTAGACCCAGGCATGGTGTCCCTGGGCATGTTCAGAGTTGTTACTGGGTTTTCATTATGAAGGTACAGTTGATTGACTGATTGCCTAGGTGGTTAGGCTCAGTTTACTGGTTGACTGATGCCAGAAAGACCAACCACATGATTTAGGGTGGGAGCTTTGGGTCACTTGGTATCAGCCAATCAGGGGTACAATCCCTTCTAGTCGCCCCCTCTGATACTTCCCTGGCCCCCAGAGCTCACTCCGTCAGCCCGTATACCCCAGACTCCAGTGCCAGCTCCAGCTCCAGTCAGCTGACCCACTAGACTGGCTTCCGAGTCTTTCTTCCCACCTGTTTGCTGCTTACTAGACATTCAGCTCAGTCTTGGCATGTTTTTATTGAACAACTCCAATGTGCCAGGCACTGTACTGGGGTGGACTCCATGGATCAATGTCACCCTCAAGGAGTCATGAAAGTGTGAGTTACATACAACCAAGTGCCCATGCAGAGAAAGGACTCAAATACAAGCTATTTTTGTTGTACTTTGTCAGTGAATGAACAAACAAACAAACAAACAAAAAATCCTTAGGTATCATGGTTAAAATATGGCTAAACAAACATTGCCTGAAAAAACTGCTTGCAGACAAGCCTTCATGTTCAGAGTTTTTATTGGGACTCCATTTATGAAGGCATGATGGATTGACTGATTGATTGCCCAAATGATTAGACTCAGCTTACAGGCTGACTAATACCATGTGACCCAAAGCTTCCGGTCTAAATCACATGGTTGGCCTTACTGTTTCCAGAGAGTCGAGTGCTTAGCCCGGCTCATACTTCAACCCTGGGTCTGTCCTGGAAGGGCCACTGGACTAACTTGAGACCAAGTCAGATCCCTACTAAACTGAGCACTAGCCAGGGACCTTAGACATGCACAAAGAGGGTGACGTCTTTGTTTGGGGAGGAATTGGGGATTTGAGCTCATTTTTCCAGCCATGTATTTTGTCTTTAATTTTTGTTTCTTCTTCCTGTCTGTGTCTTCAGCCTGGACCTGCTGGAGGATGTCCGGTATGCCTTTGGGCTTCCCTTCTACCCGGCCTACGATGGGCAGTTTTCTCTGGAAGAGAAGATCCTGTCCCTGAAAATCATGCAGTACTTCTCCAACTTTGTCAGATCTGGGTGAGAGGCCCCCTCATTCTGAATTCCATCACAGTGCATGCCCACCCCCTCCCTTCAGGCTAAACACAGGGGCCCTGGGTTGCCCCTACAGGTTCACCCTTTCTTCCCTAGATGGCACTGGCATCTCTGTCTCCATCTCCTTCTCCCAACCAAAACTACCTTTGCATTGACTAATCTTTGTAAGGAAAGGCTTCAGTGATGACAGCCGCTTTGAGGGCTCTGGGGCAGGGTTTCTTTCTCTTTTTTCTTTCTTTTTTTTTTTTTTTTGAGTCAGGGTCTCACTCTGTCACTTAGGTTGGAGGGCAGTGGCAAGATCACGGCTCACTGCAACCTCGACCTGTCGGGTTTAGGCAAGATCCTCCCACCTCGGCATCCTGAGTAGCTGAGGTGCACACTACCGCACCTGGCTAATTTTTTTTTTTAAATTTTTGTAGCGATGCAATCTCACTATGTTGCCCAGGCTGGTCCTGAACTCCTAGGCTCAGGCCATCCTCCTACCTCGGCCTCCCAAAGTGCTGAGATTACAGGCGAGCCACCACGCCCAGTTAGAGCAGGATTTCTCAACCTGGCTACTATTGACATTGAAGGCTGGGTATGTCTTGGCTGTGTCCTGTGCATTCCTGGCCCCTACCCCCTAGATGCCTGTGGTACCTATTTCATCACAACTATGAGAACCAAACACATCTCAGACATTGCCAAACCTCCCCTGGGAGGAGAACCCTGACCCTGTGCCATGAGGAGCACCCTACCTTTTTCATCTGAGCCTCCAATGCTCAGGGTCCTTTTTTCTCTACTATGGGTCTTTCTCCTCTTCATCTGCCTCTATGTGAGTCCAGTCCATATACACCCTGTTCTCACTTCCAAAATTCTCCCTTCTTTTCCCTCCCCTGGCTGCTAACCCCCTTCCTTTTCTCCTTTCTAGACATACACTGACTACCTAGAGCTGTGCTGGGTCCCCCAGAAAGATGGTAAAACGGTGAACGAACAAGTCAGGCCCAGCAACTGCCACTGACAACCTGAAACACAAAAACCCATCTTCATTCACAGCACGGGTCCAAGCCCAGCCTCGGCCCTCAGAGCACGAGGGCAGTGGGAGGTATCCCAAATGATAAAAAGGAAGACACATTTTCCTCAGAAATATTTCCTTCTTCTTTTTCCAGAAATCCCAACTACCCTCACGAATTCTCACGGAAAGCCCCGGAATTTGCAACCCCCTGGCCTGACTTTGTCCCTCGTGCCGGTGGGAGGAGCTACAAAGAATTCAGCCCTCAGCTTCCAAGTCGACAGGGCCTGAAGGAAGCCGACTGCTCCTTCTGGTCCAAGTACATTCACTCTCTGAAGGCATCCACAGGTAGCAGAGCCTGGGAGCAGGCAGAAGCCGGTGGGGGGAGAGGCTGGTGGCTGGTCTCATGGCCCAGTGGAGGGGGCGGTTGTTGGTCTCAGCATCTCTGAGCTCACTGCACATCTGGCCTGTGGCCGTGTGCTTGGAGCCACCATGTCACTGATGCCAATGGCACAGCTACTTCCCATGAGGAGCTCACATCCTGGAGAGCTGTGTTTCCCCAGGGCCTTCTGTTCTGATGGGGGTTAGAAAGCCTGGAAGGTCGGGAGAGAAAGGAGGATTGGAAGTCTCATCCTCAAAGCCCTTGATGGGCTGGATAGAAAATTGGAGAAGCAATTCCAGCCAGGGGAAAAGTAGGTGGACTTTTCTGCCTCTTCTTGATGCAGAAATGTTATGGGGAGAAAATGGATCTTAGCAGGGGGCACTGGGCATGGAGAAACAAACACAATGCCCTAGGAAGGGTGAGTATGAACACCACAGTCCAGCAGACGGCCTCCAACCCTCCTGGGGCTTGATGGAAGTCTGCTCCTGAGCTAGCAGGAGCTCAGAGTGGGGAGGACTTGCTTCTCCATGGAGGGTCTTGGCAGGGACCCCAGGAAAGGCGATGCTGGCACTGAGGCTTTCGGAATGGCAGAAGCTGTCCAGGTGGGGAGGGACGGAAGTGGCGCATTCAACAAGGAGGTGGCCTCGTCCAGCTCATGTTTTAGATTCTCAGCTCTGCCATTCGCTTCCTTAGCCGAGTGGCTCTCTGCAGACAAGCCCAAGTACCTCCTTTGCTGTCCCTCTAGCCAGGAATGAATCTGGTGCCCTGACCACTGGAAATGCTCCTCTGTGGGGTATGTGCAGGGAATGCTTGCTGGAGGCTGGGATCTCTTTGGGCCAAGAGGAAGAGATTAGAGAGGAGAAGTCTTGACCTGGTCTGGACCGACCTGCCCTGCCTTTCCTGTTACAGATGGCGTCAAGGACGGGCAGTCTGCAGCGAGTGAAGAGGAGGAGCTGATGGCTGGATCTGGTCTGAGAGACCTCCCAAGCCTTCCAGAACCCGGCTCCAAGACATACAGCAAGTGACCAGCCCCTGAACGCCCCCCTCCCCTGCCTGCCTCCACCACCCGCAGGCTGCCCACCATGATTACCTTGTTCTCTAAAAGACACTCACCTTCAATAAAGTCTCTACAGGCAGTGAAGCAGTAGCGGCTCCCATTTGTGAACTCAAGACAATTCTTGGACAACACCGTCTCTGTCTTAATAATCTTTCTGAGGTTTGAATCCCAGGCGGTGGTTTCTTGTTAGCAAATATTTACGGAGTCCCCACCATACACCTGGCCCTATGGTGGGTGTTGGGGAAACAAGGACCTGCTTCTCTGGGAGAGAATGGGGGGCAAACAGTGATTCAGGAAAACGGGGGCCCATTGAGGACAGCACCAGGCAGCACAGTCCCACCTGAGTGGTAGAAAGGACTCACAGAGGATCCGGACAGAGGCAGAGAACAGCTTGGAGGGGGGCAGTGGCCTAGTGAGAGACCTTGCACTCTGAAGCAAGGCAGTGAGCGTGGAGATGGAGGGTGGAGCAGATCCAAGAACCCTTGAGGAAGCAGAACTGATGGAACTTCATTATGCGAAAAGGAGTTGTTGCGAGGAGATTGAACTATCCCAGCCTTGGGTTGATTTGGATTCCTGGATAAGCAATGATTTTCTCATTCACCTCGTAAGGACACACTAATAGAGGCAAATCTTCTGTTTACAACTCTTTCTCTTCCCACCCCACTCCCTTTTTCACACACACACACACACACACACACACACACACACACACACACACACACACACACACCCTAAAGCAAAAGTGAGTGCAGCTGGTTAACAGCCTTGTTCATTTACAAGACATGCCATACAAGGAATTTACAGACATCACATCATTTGCGTTCAGACTAAGTCAGTGAATTGTCATCCTATTTTGCAGATGTGAAAGGTGAGACTCCGAAAGGCTTACGGTGTACCCAGATTCATACAGGGAGCAGGAGGATCAGAGTCCAGCTCAGGTTTTCTGATTGCTCTGTTTCCTTGAGCCATGTAGACTATAAAAAATAGGCCCAGGGCTACATTGTGTGTCCTACGAATCTTACTCACAGCCCTGCAGGCCCTGAGTAACCTCCAACCTGTGTCATAGCCTCTGGTAGGATGTTTCCATGAAAGCAATGGAATAGTCAACTAAAGGTCTTAACCAAAGGAAACTCCAACAGGCTGGTGGGCCCAGGACTTGTCAGTGTCTCTGTGATGTCATCAAGAACAGACTCTCCCCAGCCCTCTTCTTTGTCACCTTCAGCACACCGATGGAGTTTCACCCTACTGACAAATGATGGCGGCCCCTGCTCCAGACACCACCCCCCCACACACACTCCAGCAGCATCCCAGGCTGGATGCCAGTGAGGAAGGGGCTAAGGGGCTTTCCCCTCCAGGGAGGGCCTCTTTATTTACTTTGAGAAAAATCTTCCCCAGAATTCCCCTTACATCTTATCAGCTAGAACTAGATCATGTGCTCACTTTCAAATCATCCCTGGCAAGGGTTGAAAAACTACCCACTGGGTACAATGCCCACTATTTGTGTGACAATCTTTGTAGAAGCCCACACCTCACCATCGTACAATATACCCATGTAACAAACCTGCACATGTATGCCTTGCATCTAAATAAAATAAAAGGTTAAATAAATAAACCATCATCGACAAGGGGGACAATGGACCTGCTGAAATCCAAGTATCCCAGGCTTGACTCCTTCTTGGAGCAGGAGATATTGTTGTTCCAAATAATCTTGGGTGCAGTCAGCACCTAGAGTGAGGAGACGCTTCTGAGTAGACAACAGATACCCCCAAGACTCTGTGAGTGGGGCCCATCCCCCAGCCTTGGGGCCATCCTGGCATGACACGGGGTTGGAGTTGACCTCATGCACCTCTTTCCTCCTTGAGTCCGAGGGGGCTATGAGATCGTGTGCTGTGTTTGAGGGTGTTTACAAGTTCCCCAGCGTCAGTGGGCGTGGTTCCAGTGCTTCCTGGCACCCTTAATCCAGGCTGAGGTTCCTGGGGCTGGAGGCTCAGACAGGAGGCAGGAGCCATGGTGCCAGGATTCTGCTTTCTCTGCTGTGCTGAATTCTGAGGTACCCAGTTTAGGTGTGGATGACACTGCTTGGTCTCCTGGGACTGCTGTAACAAATTACTACAAACGGAATGGCTTAGAAAACAGAAATGTAATCGTTCATAGTTCTGGAGGGTAGAAGTCCAAAACCGAGGTGATGGTAGGGCCATGTCCACTCTAGGATGTTGAGAGAGGATATAACCCATGCCTCACGCCCAGCTTCTAGTGGCTTCTGGTGACCAGTGGTGTTCCTTGGCTCATGGCTTTCCTTGAGTCCCTGCCTCTGTCTCTACATGGTCACCTTCTCCACGTGTCAAATCTCCCTTTCTGTTCTCTTATAAGAACACCAGTTACTGGATTGGGGCCATCCTTAATCCAGCATGTTCTTTCCTCAAGATCCTTAACTTAATGACAGGTACAAAGACCCTAATGCCAAACAAATTCACATCCACAGGCACTGGGGTTAGGACTTGGACGTCTCTTCTTGTGGGACACAATTTAACCCACTACAGGACCCAGGACCTGAAGGCTGAGCGGAGGGTATCAGGGAGGGGTATGGGTTGGGTTGATGCAAGGTGGTTGCACCCAGGGCCACTACCGGAGAACACAGAGCTCAGAATCTCTAAGGGGAGGAGGGGAGGGACTTTAGGCCTTGGGATGAGGTTTCAGATGTCCAGAAGTCCCTTTATCAATGACCCTCTGCATCACTCGGCCTTGGTGATTATCACCATAGCAATAACAGCGATGCTGTTTATCAAGGTCTCAAGCCTGGGTTTCATCCTGAGAGCACAGTCTCATTTTTCTTTCCCAAATGGAAGCCTGTTTTTTGTTGCCATCAGGAAATGAGGTGCTGGATATTCTACCCCTGAAGCTTTGTTCCTTTGGTTTTAACCACAGTCTGTTTCCAGTTAAAGCAAAAATTCCCTCTGGAAGAAGTATGGGAGGTTTCTTCTCTATTGACCCCTGCGTGGGTTTAGAGGTGGACTGGGGTGTAGTAACATATTTGCCAGGCATCTGGATGAATTGCAGTAATTCCTTGACCCAGTGGTTCCCAGCCTTGTCCAGTGATTAGAATGACCTGGAAACTTGTACAAATTTCCAGTGACCGATGGTAGACCAGACCAATGTGATCAGAATCCCTGGGGCATGGGACCCAGGCATTAGGGGATCTCAATGCCCTGTCAAAAATGGACACCATGCTTTATCTCTCCAATGTCAAGTTTCCCCACCGTAGAATGGATTTGCTTAAGTTTACAAGATGAGCAAGGCTTAGCAAGGTTCATTTCCCCCCAATCATTCCCCTTTGGTGGTAGGTAGAATCATGGATCCTCCAAAGATGTATGCATCTGACCACCCGGATCCTGTGAATAACTGAAGCTACATGGCAAGAAGACATTAAGGTTGCAGATGTGTCAAGGTTGCTAATAGGCTGACTTTAAAGTATTTGGAATTATACAGATGGTTCCAGTGGAATCACACGAATCCTTAAAAGTGGAGAGAGATGCAGAGCAGAGGACCACAGAGATGGCAGTGTGAGAGGACCCTGACTTGACATTACTGGTTTTGAAGACGGAGGAAGAGGACCGTGAACTTGGGAGCACAGGCGACCTCCACAAGCTGGAAAAGGCACGCAAAGTATGTTCTCCCTTGGAGATTCCAGAAAGGAGTGCAGCCTGTTGACTGACATCTTAGTTTCAACCCATTAGAGATTCATGTCGGATTCCTGACCTACTGAACCATAGGACAGTATATCTGTGTTTCATTAAACCTGGAAATTTGTGGTAATTTGTTATAGTCACCATAGAAAACAAGTGCATTGTGATACACATACAGAAATCTTTTTTGTCCTGCCCTAAACCTCAGACACAGCAACTCACTGTTTTTCTGATGATAAAAAGTTCACTCTGTTACAATTTGAAAACCCCAAGCTCAATAGCATTAACCCTGAACACAGATTATTCACAGTCTTTCACAGGGTTGGAATTGAGTGATGGGCTAATGCTGGTGGCCCCACGTGTGCCTGCCCCTGTTGGAAGCCCTGCGTATATGATCTAGCACCACCGGATGACACCTGCTATTTTGTTCTCAGCCTTTGAAACCTGTGATAGAAAACACCCTGTTTTAACATCCTGTTATAATAATAAAACCTACTTTGCAGATTCACCCTGATAATTAAGGGTGTTACTATACATAACAGAAAAGAGATGCTGTCCACAAAGCCCTTGTAGTTGACCATGGACTTGGGGCACTTGCTACGTGCCAGTCTACGAGAAAGAGAGAGATGAGGAATGGGAGAGACCCAGAGCCAGGACCATCACGGCCCTTACCCTGGCAGAGCTGCCAGAAAACTATGACAAAGAGAAAATAAACAGCAGGAGTGTGTGAGTCGGAGGAGACCAGAGTTCCTATTGAGAGGGAACGTGTGTATCCCAGGCCCCACGATCAACCTGCCAGAGCTAGGCTCAGAGTTCTGAGCTCTGGGCTCTCACTCTATCTTACACATTCTTTCTTGTGAGCTGTAGCGTTCCTCCCTTGAAGTCATATGGGATTACATGAACCATGCCCTGCTGGGATGGGCGAACGTGAGTGTATGTCAGGCAAGCCAAGAAGGTGTCAGAAACCCTTCTCTCCATCTGTAAAGGTTAGGAAGGTCAAAGTACATCGAGTATCAAGCTTAGGGTCACCCAAAAGTCAGGAGGTCAAGGGGACATCACCTCACACTGAAAACCAGAATGACATTCTGAATCCGTAAGATGTAAGTCAAGAAAGGAAATGAAGAAATTAGCAGTGAGTCTGAGTCAACTTCTTCCTGAGCTGGAAGCAACTAGGAAGGACAGGAAGGAACCAAGAGTTCTTCTCAAAGGGAAGTTGTGAGGTAACCCTCCAAGATCCTCCACTTTCCAAGGCCTTCCACAAAGGCGGTTGAAATGCCAAGAGCTCTGGCACTTGCAGGTTCTTCTCCAAAGCTGAGAAAACAAGAACGACTCCCCCTGGGTCATCTAAAGCTATAGGTGATGGTTCCAAGACAGGGCAGGGTGCAGACAAAGCACCTGAGAAACTAGTTAAAAACAAGAATTCCTCTTCACGTGCAATAAGTAGACACAACGTAGGGCTCATACATTTATAGTTTCAAATAAATAATATCTCTACATAGAAGTGATCCCCTGTGGTTCTTCTGCCTGCCATCAATCTATTCTCCAGAAGCAACTTCTTCTAACATTTTTATCATAGTCCAGTCACCCCACAACTCAAGACAGTGTGAGTGTACCTCTATCTATGATTTATCAACTTTTTTTTTGAGTTGGTGTTTCACTCTTGTTGCCCAGGCTGGAGTGCAATGGCATGCTCATGACCACTCCAGTGTCGGCCTGCTGGGCTTAGGTGAGTCTTCCACCTCAGCTTTCCAAGTAGCTGGAACTACAGATGCATGCCACAACATCTGGCTAATTTTTGTGATTTATTGTAGAGACGAGGTCTCACCAAGTTGCCCAGGCTGATCTTGAACCCCCAGGCTCAGGAAATCCTCTTGTCTGGCCTCCCAAAGTGCTGAGATTACAGGCTGAGCCACTGCACCTGGCCGATTTATCAACTTTACACTAAACCTAGTGATTTCCTTCTGAGAAAGATGAGGATTTAGCTCACTCATACCACCCATTCTCCATACCTCCAAAAATTGGGTAACAGTGCCATATTTATTTTTTCTTTAGGTTTCTGTACACTATCTTCCTCATTCAAACTCCACACATTTTCTAAAGATTTCCTGACTTGCTACTTAAATGATGAACATGTTTGCATCTGTCTCAGCTTGTCTTCTGTTGCTCTAGCAGAATACCCTAGACTGGCTGATTTATAAAGAATCAAAGTTTATTTGGCTCATGGTTCTTGAGGCAGGGAAGTCCAAGGGCATGGTGCTGGTGTCTGACGAGGGTCATCCTGTGGTAAAAGGAAGAAGGCAGAGGCAAGCTTGAGAGACGGAGAGAGAAATGGGACCGGAGCATCCTTTCATCAAGAGCCCACTCCTGCAATAACTAACCCATTCTCATGGTCACAACATTCATTCATTCGTGAGGGCTGTTATGAAGGTCTGGTAAGGGCCCCACCTCCCAATACCATTGCCTCGGCAATGACATTTCAGCCTGAGTTTCAGAGGGGAAGTTCAAGTTATAGCAGTGTGCTCACGCCCCTGCCCTGTTTCCCCTCTTTGGTCTCATCCCTTACCATGCTTTCTCTTTTCTGTCCACACTCTTACTTGGTCCTGCAGCCTCAGTCCGGCCCTCTGTGCTGTGTTTCACAGGGCAAAACCGAAAACCAGCTAACGGCATTTGCCGTATTAAGATGTTACGTGTGTGTTGTGACGGGTCAGGTCAAGGGCATGTTGGAATTGCACTCTGCATTTTCTTGGCTCATATCACGGTCCTGGGGCATGGAGAGAGGAATATCGCTCACCTGAAGACCAAAAGAGTCTCTTTCTGTTGCTTATAATCATGCTACATTTTGGAACAATGTCTTTTTAGACCATAATATGGTGGTGCGGCTTCTCGTTTTATCCAGCATTGATCATTTCTGCTCTTCTCTCTCATTCTCTTTCTCTCTCTCTCCCTCCCTTCCTTCTTTTTCTTTCTTTCTTTATTCCTTGAACTCTGTACCATTATTAGATCTTCCAGACATGTGTTTTTCTATTACCCTGACAGTTTCAGTCAGGCCTGTGGTGTCACTGGCTAAAGGCTTTTGATACAGAGGCAAGAATCTGGTTTTTGGAGTCAGACAGGCATTTGGGTCCTAGCTCAGTGACACACCCACCCCTTCACCAGTCTGGGTGTTGGCTCCACCTGGGAGATGAGGATAAGGAATTACTCTCCTGACACTCTCGTGAGGCTCTTAGAAGACAAGAGAAATGAACGCTCTGCATGATTAGAAGTTCCTAGCAATAGCTAGAAGACGCTTTCATGACCAGTGTATTTCCGTGGAGCCCTTTGGCCACTTTGGGAAGGCCCCTGCCAGGTGTTGAAGGTATGAGGAAGAGGAATCTCTTTACCTGAGAGGCTCCAAGGGTGGAGGAAGGCATAGACAGGTAAGCTGATCGTGATTCCCTGGAATGAGTGTGATCATGGGGATAAAATAAAGGAGAGGTTTCAGGAGCTACAAGAGCAACACCCACATCAGGATGGAGAATATACTCAGCTCAGGGCAGCCCTGGGCTGGGTACCAGAGGGCAAATAGAAATAAGCCTAACCCAAAGAGTGCAGGCGCATGGGATGGTGGTCTAGAGGCTGGTACCAATGTGCACAGGCGCTCTCGAGGCCTCACAGCATCTGGGGAGTTTCCACAGGCTCTGGGGATGCCTTCCTGCTTGCAGTGGAAGCCCCGGGTGGAACACCTGGAAAGAAGCCCCAGGTCCCTTCTTCGTCAATCACCTCCTGGTTCCCCACTCTCCCAGGGCTCCTGGAACCCTGTGCATCCTCCCCTCCTTCAGTGATCCTGGGTTCCCATCCCAGAACAAGACTGCAGGGTGTAACGTAATTCCCTGGCACTCCCCATCCCAGCTGAGCCTGTGTGGGTGATGTCCTGGCCATCCAGAAAGTGAGGGGTAGTCACAAGGGGGAGGTGGACGAGGGAGGAACTCAGAACAAATCGGGGGACAGTGACTCTTGCTTGGGCGCTACCCATGTGCCTGCTGTGGGATTCGATCTGCTTTGAAAGGTGAGGTGGGACCTGACGTCTGTCCAAGGCCTTTCCTGGTCCTTTTCTAAGATAACTGACTTGGGGTGTTTCTTTGTCCTTTTTTCTGATTCCTTATCATTCAAGCTGGAGCTCACGCGCCCTCCTTGCCCTCCAAATGGAACCTGCAACCCTTTCTCCTCGCCCTTGTCCAGCTGTCCACAAACATCCTTGGATTCTAATTGTGTGCTAGGACAGGCGACAGGCATGACGGGGACCAATAGGGCTCAGGTTCTTCACTGAGGAAATGGCATCCATTTGTGTCTGATTCATGAGCTATGGTGGAACTGGGAAAAGGACATTCTGGGTAGAAAAACAAACAGCAAACAAGGAAAACAAGGACAAGTCAGCCCCTGTAGGCAGAGAAAACTTATGTGATCTGGACCTGTTTCACTGGCGTGGAGAAGGCGGCATGGAGAAAATGGTCACTTCCGGCACCAGTTGAGGCGTCTGAGCTGAGCTGTCCCTGGAGACTGACAACACGGCGTGGAAATGCCAGAGTTTGGGTCCAGACTCCAAATTCATCATACTTTCTCCCTCTGGGGCTGGTCCGTCCCATGGGCCTTAGCCAGGCCCTTCAACCTCTCTGAGCTTGCTTGGTTTGTCTGTAAAGTCAGGGGAGAAAAATGACCATCAGTACCGAGTTGTGGGGATAAGAGAAAATCATGGACTCGGAGACATTGCTGGTCCCTCTGTGGGGCCTGGAGGGAGGAACACAGGTTAGTGTCAGCAGATGACACTCCTGCCTTTGAAGGCAGACTCTGCTTCTTCCTAGCTCTGTGTGCCAAAGCAAGTTACTTAACCTCTCTGAGCATGTCCTTGGCGAGGGATAAAATATGTCAATCTCCACCTCTCAGGGATGTTGTGAAACGCAAATAAATTCACAGGCATAAAAAGCACCCCAAAGTATCTGTTACCTTGGAGCTGCCTAAGAGGTAACGGCCATCATGAAGAATAATCTTAAAAACTGGCAGGGAATCTCTTTTGTGATGCAGAACTTTCTGCTTGGATTTTACTGGCTTTTCACCCTGGCCTTCCTCACTCTGTTCCATGGTGTGAGTGAAGTCCTTAATTTGTTCTGGGTTCTCTACAGGACTGTGGTCTGAACGCTGAAGCCCACAACCTGATGCCCTTTAAAGGAGGAGCTATAAATAGCGCATGGGGTCATTAGAAAGGGGAAGGTGCACACCTGTGTAACCAAGAACATGTAAATCCGGCCAGAAGAGACTTTGGCCCAGAGCCCACCCGTCACCAGAGTCCCTCCCCGACTTCTGCAGAAGTCCGGGTGTCCAGTTCAGGGATGCAAGCCTGCCAGCTGTCCCCTCCAGCCGCCTCGGGAAACTCCCATGAATGCCTCAGAAAGGTCACAACTCAGGCCGGTGTGAGTCGCAGGCCTGCAGTCCTCAAAAGAAGAAGGGAAATTGCCCCTGGCAGGGAGGGTTTAGAGCTTGGTCCCAGCAGGTGTGGTGCCTCCAGCCGTAGACGGGACTGGAGACATCCTGATGGGCAGAAATCTGGAGAGTCAGAGAGAAGAGAAAGGGTGAGTCTTGACTGTGCGGAGTAGAAGACGCCTTGGGGTCCAACCCTGTTGGTTGTGGTTTCACATATCAGAAAGGCCAAATCTGCTATTCTTCTCCTTTTCAATCTCCTTTCTCAATCAGGTATTGAAACTGGGTCAAAAACGTGGGTGCATGATGGTTTAATCGGAGAGAGGTCCAGCTCCACCAGCTGGTCTCAAAGACTCCAAGAGTTGCCTGGTCTTTCAACGACCTGTTCTTTAAACATCTCCATGGCACTTAGGAGAGAAGGGAAGCCAAGCTGAGCATTTCTTCCTGTGTTCATGTCCAATTTCAACATGAGATATTTGTCATTTGTTAATAGCTGTCTTTGTCTCCCGTCTCTGAAGAGAGACCAAAATTGGGGGAGTTTAAGAGTTTCCAGAGCATTCTGAAATGTCCAGAAGTAAGGAGTCTGAGATGCAAGGAGAGGTGGATGGCTTGTCATACAAACAGTCAGTGGCCACCCTGACGGAAGCCCAGTCATGTCAGGCATTGTTCTAGGCAATTCTACATGCAATTCCTCATTTCATTCTCACATGAGATGAAGGGTAAAAAAATCCATTTCATCCTATTCCAGAGGACTGAACAGGACATCAAGGTCACATCACTGCGAGAGGGTCTTGAGCCCAAGCAGTCTGACATGAAGACCCGCACCCCGGCCGCCTCTTGCGGTCAGAGGTAGGTATTGCCATGGTGGGGGTAGGGGGGCGGCCATCAGGCAGAAGGCCCATCAGGAAGACAAGGCAAAATGAGGGGTCAGCATGCCAGGGGTACTGGGAAAGAGTCCACACTGACCTTGGAAGTCTGAAATGTCCAGTGAATACGGCTGCTCTCAGGGCACTGGCCCTTGGTTATGGGGTGGCAGGAAGTCAGCAGGCTAGGCTGGACTTGAGAGACCTAGCCTAAGGCCAGAAGATGTCCCTGGCACCTCCAAGCCCTGACACGATCCTTGCCAGTCACCCTCTGTGCAGCTCTGAAATCCTGGGTGTACCTTGGTGCATTCCTGTGGGCAGAGGCTGGAGAGACAGCTCTCTGCAGGGGGCAAGGGGCCTGCAGGAACGTGACTCCCTGTGATTTCACTGGCCACAGAGCCGCCAGCCAGACAGCAGATGACATCATAACCACAGGCGTGAGCTGGCCCTCAGGGTGACATCATGGACCCCAAACAGCTCTGACATTGGCTAGCAGTTAGGAGAGTGAACAGGGCTGGAGTGGCCTCTGCTCCCAGCTGTGACTGTCCTGGTAGGATCCCTGTGGGACCCTGTCCCCCAGCTCACTTGCCTCTTGGATTCACTGGAGATGTGTGACTCTGGTGACAGAGGCATAAAACATCAACGCACGGGGCAGACAAGCAAGAAGGAGGGATGTGATAGCACCCAAACCCAACACCCAGAGAGAGAGGATCTGGGTTCTAGATTCTACACGTTCTGGAGTAAGGCCTTCCAGAGCCAGCGTTTTCATTCATGTTTTAAATAAATGCTATTGTGTACGTTTAAGTATCCACAATGATGTTGTGGGATACATGAAGACAGTGAAAAGGTTACAGTCGTGAGCAAATTACCATATCCACCTTCTCACATGTTACCCATGTTTTCTGCTGTGGTGGCAAGAACAGTTAAAGTCTACTCACTCTGCGCAAACCTTGTATACAGTTGGCACTCCGGGCCTGCAAGTCTTGTATGCATAGATTCAACCAACTATGGATCAAAAAATATTCAAAAATGATATCAGAGGCAGGTCCCCAAAATGGAACTTGTTTATCAAAATTGTGTTCTTATATTCAGTCACCGTCAAAGTATTCTCTGTTTGATGCAGCACATCTGTCGAGACGCTTTTTCCTCTGGTCAAAACAGTTTTCGAACTCATCAGGTTTGATGCCTTTTAGTGCTTCTGCCTTTTTTTTGTTTGACCTCTTACACATTGTCAAAACATTTCCCTTTGAGGACTTTTTCATCCAGGGAAACAAAAAAAAAGTCATTTGGGAAGAGATCTGGCGAATAGGGAGGGTGGGGTTGAGAGTCATGCCATCTGGGGTCAAAAACAGCATCGTGTGGGCAGGTTGTTTATGTAAATTGCCCATCATGAAATGGGCAAACACATTGAAAGAATCTCCAAAAAAAAAAAAAAAAACCCTGAAACCAAACGTAACTTCTCACAACGCTGGCTGGCACATTGATGCCAATGGGCTCCTAGAGCACTTGCCTAGTGGGTGAAACCTATACTACAAGGGGCCTGCCCTCGGAAAGATAATTCTATTTTGGGGGGGTTCCCCCTTATACAGCAATAAAAAATAATACCTATAAATAAATATAACCCAAGCTCGGTGGCTCAGCCTGTAATCCTGCACTTTGGGAGGCTGAGGTGAGTGGATTACCTGAGCTCGCGGGTTCGAGACCCACCTGGGCAACTTGGCGAGACCTCATCTCTACAATAAA
>NW_007249739.1:618498-620704 GCF_000164805.1 Carlito syrichta
TGAAGGAGCGTGGAAGCAAATTTTCCCCAGAGCCTCCCACAAGGTAGGTGGACCTGGTGACACCGTGATTTTAACCTGGTATGACCCATGGCAGACTTCTGACCTACGCAAACTTTGAGATAATAACTATGGATCATTTTAAGCCACTCAGTGTTTAGTACCTTTGATTGCTAGCAGTAGAAAACCAATAAAAGAGGCTCCAGGTTATGAAGACAGAAGCACCAGCCTCTTGGGTTGATACGTACATTCACCAAGTATACCAGAGGCGTGACTGTCACCACCATCTATGGTGTCTGTGGAGAATCAGGCAACATGTATGTAGCCCCAAGTATCCCTCCCCCTCCCCTGTCAACTCCATACCACCCTTCGGGTCATTGCTATGGCGGCGTAAATGATGGCCAAGGACTCATGGCTGAGAAAATCTAGGGAGAGTTTATTGGAACTAAGCACATCCCATACGATGGGAGATCTGTAAAAAAAAATTACCCAAAGATTCTCTAAGCTCTGTGTTGCAATGATGTCCTATGTTTGCACCACAACAGCTCCCCTGTCACAACCATGTGACACCACACATTGATTTCACAGGGTGTGGAGTGGGCTGGTGGTGACTGGAAGCCAGTGGAGGACTTTACTGGAGAGAGCTTGTTGCCGGTCCCATCTCAAACTTGGGCCTCTCCAGTGGGTTACACCCACATGCCTTGGGGTCCAAACCTATTAGTTGTGGTTTCACAGGTCAGAAAGGCCAGCTCTGCCATTCTTCTCCTTTCCAATCTCCTTTCTCAATCAGGTATTGAAACTGGGTCAAAAACGTGGGTGCATGATGGTTTAATCGGAGAGAGGTCCAGCTCCACCAGCTGGTCTCAAAGACTCCAAGAGTTGCCTGGTCTTTCAACGACCTGTTCTTTAAACATCTCCATGGCACTTAGGAGAGAAGGGAAGCCAAGCTGAGCATTTCTTCCTGTGTTCATGTCCAATTTCAACATGAGATATTTGTCATTTGTTAATAGCTGTCTTTGTCTCCCGTCTCTGAAGAGAGACCAAAATTGGGGGAGTTTAAGAGTTTCCAGAGCATTCTGAAATGTCCAGAAGTAAGGAGTCTGAGATGCAAGGAGAGGTGGATGGCTTGTCATACAAACAGTCAGTGGCCACCCTGACGGAAGCCCAGTCATGTCAGGCATTGTTCTAGGCAATTCTACATGCAATTCCTCATTTCATTCTCACATGAGATGAAGGGTAAAAAAATCCATTTCATCCTATTCCAGAGGACTGAACAGGACATCAAGGTCACATCACTGCGAGAGGGTCTTGAGCCCAAGCAGTCTGACATGAAGACCCGCACCCCGGCCGCCTCTTGCGGTCAGAGGTAGGTATTGCCATGGTGGGGGTAGGGGGGCGGCCATCAGGCAGAAGGCCCATCAGGAAGACAAGGCAAAATGAGGGGTCAGCATGCCAGGGGTACTGGGAAAGAGTCCACACTGACCTTGGAAGTCTGAAATGTCCAGTGAATACGGCTGCTCTCAGGGCACTGGCCCTTGGTTATGGGGTGGCAGGAAGTCAGCAGGCTAGGCTGGACTTGAGAGACCTAGCCTAAGGCCAGAAGATGTCCCTGGCACCTCCAAGCCCTGACACGATCCTTGCCAGTCACCCTCTGTGCAGCTCTGAAATCCTGGGTGTACCTTGGTGCATTCCTGTGGGCAGAGGCTGGAGAGACAGCTCTCTGCAGGGGGCAAGGGGCCTGCAGGAACGTGACTCCCTGTGATTTCACTGGCCACAGAGCCGCCAGCCAGACAGCAGATGACATCATAACCACAGGCGTGAGCTGGCCCTCAGGGTGACATCATGGACCCCAAACAGCTCTGACATTGGCTAGCAGTTAGGAGAGTGAACAGGGCTGGAGTGGCCTCTGCTCCCAGCTGTGACTGTCCTGGTAGGATCCCTGTGGGACCCTGTCCCCCAGCTCACTTGCCTCTTGGATTCACTGGAGATGTGTGACTCTGGTGACAGAGGCATAAAACATCAACGCACGGGGCAGACAAGCAAGAAGGAGGGATGTGATAGCACCCAAACCCAACACCCAGAGAGAGAGGATCTGGGTTCTAGATTCTACACGTTCTGGAGTAAGGCCTTCCAGAGCCAGCGTTTTCATTCATGTTTTAAATAAATGCTATTGTGTACGTTTAAGTATCCACAATGATGTTGTGGGATA
>NW_007249739.1:620724-637120 GCF_000164805.1 Carlito syrichta
TCCAGTCTGGGTGACAGAGTGAGACTCCAATTCAATAAATAAATAAATAAATAAATAAATATAGTACTGCAACTACTTATACAACATCTACATTACATTAGATATTATAAATAATTAGAGAGGTTTTTAAGTGTTTTTAAGTATTCAGGAGAATGCAGGCATAGTGGCTCATGCCTGCAATTTCAGCTTCTTAGGAGACCGAGGCGGGAGTATGACTTGAGCCCAGGCTGGGGAAATAGGAGACCCTGTTTCTAGAGAAAGAAAGGAAGAATAAAAGAGAGGGAGGGAGGGAGAACGAGAGAGAGAAAGGAACGGAGGGACTATCAGGTCAGCTGTGGTCCTCAGGCTTCCACCAATGGATGCTTCTATGGCAGAACTACCATCCTGTGAGCCCTGAAATGTCATGACACATTGGGTCCTCACAGCAGCTCCAGTAGGTGGGCCAGAGCACAAATCAGTTATTGTCCCCACGTTACAGATGGAAACACTGAAACTCAGAGAGAAAGAGCGACCTGCCTAGGACCACAAAGCTGGCCCTGGGATCTCTGGGCATCATTTATCTGTCACCACCTCCAGAGAATTTTTCATCGTGGCATTTCCCCTGTCGCCCACAGCACCATGTTGTGTTTCATGAGCCCCTGGGGAAATAGAGCTATTTCTCCAGCGTCGGGCAGACTTTCCTGAGGAGTCAAGGTGGACCTAGATCACAGGACTCCTAGCCCCAGGCCAGCGTTCCCAGGGCCTTTGCTTCTCCATGTGGGAGTGCTAGTGTTCCCTAGAAAAGGTGCCCCACTTCCGGGAGGCTCACCCTGCAGAAGCATGGCTGGGTGAGCCCAGCAAGGACTGGTGTTCACCACAACTCTTGTCCGGCAGGAATGACGCCGATGCCATTGTGTGGAACACAACATTCTCCGCCAGACACAGCAGGCTGATCTGTGCTTACTCAACTGAGTTCTGTCCTGATGACAGCGGATCTCAATCGTACTGGTGGGCCACATACCCACGGCAGCCATATTTCCTACCCCCAACTCACTGGCCAAGTCTCAATAAAGCAGAACATCTTTCAACTGACCGTGTGTTCCTGAACCCAGTAGGGAAATAGAAGAAGGTCAAAGGTGCCCCTGGGCTGTTGGCAGTCAGAGGCAGCACTGCCTGATTGACACCTTCATGGTTTGGGTTGTACACTCTGAGCTTGGGGGAGGTCATGAAAGTGTGGCTTTTCAGAACAGCTTCTTGCTGAGGTCAACCCCAGTTGCGGGGCCAGGTCAGTTCCCACCTCCCTGACGTTGCCCAGGCACTTTCCTCGGCCTGGCAGTCTCTGCCTCTCTTCTCTTGGTGGGCTCCTCTTCCTCTTCTGGTCTCCATTTCTATGCTTCTTCCAGGTGGCTGGAAACTCTCTTCTCTACTTTCCCACAGAACACCACTGGTTCATGTACCACCACCATTGCCAACTTATAGTTAATTACACGCCTGTTTCCTTCTCTGAACAGGGAGCCATGTAAGGGCTGCAAGGAGGTTCTAGAGCCTGTATACACGACCTCATGTCCCCCCTGTCTGTCCCTCCAGTCATTTCTGTGGTCACCTTCTCCCTTAATGAGCATATATGGCTCGAGGCCCCATCCCTAGTACCTAAGGAAGCCCACTGCTCTCCCCTTGAGTCCTGTGAATGAGATAGTCTAGAATGACCCAGGAAACTCACTTTGGGCTACCCGGACAATGAGCTCTCTAAGACTGAGAGCACCTCCCCCAGCTAGAAGGCTGCACCCAAGCTGAGCTTCCCATGAGAACGGATCCTCCACCCCTGGAAGCAGGAACTGTAACTTTCCATGGCGCTCAAGATCTCCCAGCATGGAGCAGCTGGCGTCCCAGACATCAGCTGGAAACGACACCCCCAGGCCACCCCGCTGGCACTTAGCCGTCTATGCAACCGATTCCCCACGCACTGCCATTCTCATCAGCAGAGTCTGTGCCTCTCCCCTGGGAAGTAACCGCTTGCCCATCTGAGGAGTGATGGCAGAACGAGGCTTCTGTGTCCTCTCCTCTTGCCAACCCAGCCTGGGAAACTTCCTTTTAGCAGGAAAACCAACCCCATGCCTGTGACATTGGCCTTCAGTCCCAAACCGGTGCCTGGCGGACGGCGCTGCTCAGCAGTGACAGTGTGTGTGGAACGTGGAGATTCCCTGGACAGGCTGCCTCCCCCATGGTATCCTTCAGAGTGTGATCCTGTGACTTCCAGTCCCCAGCCCCCAGTGCCTGCCTCATGCATCTGCCGCCTTCACGCCGAGAAGCCTCGTATCTCATAACTTCTCCTCCCATCCCCATTTCCCGAAACCGGCCCCACATAGCAGACCCTGACTAAAGGCCTGGGTAATGGCCATGACCCGCACAAGATCAGGAAACCACTCAGTGCATGCTGCTGGGTTGTTCTGAGGTTTGGGCCATCATACACCGACCAGTGGTCACTTCCATCCTTCCGCCAGACCCAGCCTCCCACCAGCTTGTGGAAATCTTCCAGTGAGAATGATCCCTGTGTCTCTTCTCCTTTTTCTGGAGCCTGGCCTCTCCTTCCTTTTGCTCACTGGGGAAAAAATTACTCTCACATGATTAGGTAAGCCATCTTCCTATTGTCAGGAAAGTCAGCTTCTTCTGCAGTTAGTTCGTGTTTATGTCCTGAGTAAGGCAGAAAGAGAAGTTGGCATTTCTTAATCCAAAAGGCATTTTTTTATATTTTGAAGATGTGGGGTACAATTCAGGGTTAAGTATATAAATGTTCATGATGCAGGTACCCTTGTTGATGTGGTCCCCCCCACCCCCTGGCAGAATCCCACTACTGCCAATCTCACACCTCCCTCCCCCAGCAGTTTCCCACTGCTGACATTTGTCAAAAGGCATTTTTCTAAACCAAAGAGCCACACCCCCCTCCTTCCTTCCATCATTAACTCCACGGAGACATTTCCTAGGCTTTGACATCACAGCAACCCTTCTGTGTGCCCTTTGGCCGGTTCACTCTGGTCCTCTCTGCCCCCACTGATGATGATGGAGAGGCCATATCGGGTGAGTTTTGCCACTGGTCACGCGTGTGTTACATCTTCCTTTTCACTGGCATGGAGTGAATGAGACAGTGAGTGGAGGCTCTGTTTCTGTACGTGTGTGAGGAGAGGGTATACAAGTATTGAGGCTGGAGTGTGTGTGTGTGTGTGTGTGTGTGTGTGTGTGTGTGTGTGTGTATGAGAGAGAGAGAGAGAGCGATGCTTTTCTTGTGCTGGTCCAGAAGGTATGTGTGCATGCATATGTGATCTTGCACGTACTTGGGTTTGGAGGTTGGGCAGAGTGTGGGAGAGGGAGAAATGGGATATGAGATTTCTCAGGTCAGGCAGGGTATGGGAGGGAGGGAAATGGGATTTGAGATTTCTCAGGCTGCCTCTTGCCAAGTGGTTTCCTCTGAAGCTCAGAATCGGCCCATATGGGCTGGGATGGAAAATGCCACGGTGAGCAGTCAGTCCCTGACTCATTCCGAAAGCCTGTAGGCCAGCCGCTTACCACCATGTGCCTTACACTCAGGTCTGCTCACCCCGCCTTCAGGCTGTGATTCTGCAACCCACACGCCTTCCCAGAAGCTTGCAAGGAGCCATGGAGAACCAACATCACGTCCTTCACCTTTCTTCCCTCCTGCTGGGCCTCTTCCCTGGAACACAGTTCACTCGACCATTTTTGCCAACTCAGTATGCAAAGATCAACCCAATGATACAAAGATCAACCCAATGAAACCCCATCTGCTCTTCCCAAGGGTCCAGAGAATGTCTTCAAAGTCCCACAAGTCCTTGTGGCCATACCTGCTCTGTTAACCCTTCCTTTCTCTCCTACTTGCACTCCTCATGGAGACTGGTCACCTCAGAGCCATGCTGAAGTGACATCATCTCTGGGAGAGAGGGGCCACTGAGACTGATCCAACAGAGAAACCATTAACACATCTGCTTTTAATACCATGCATGTACCTCCCAGGTACTTCATCCACTCAAGATCCTTTCCCCTGGTCCGGATCTCTTTCCTTACCCCTAAGGTGACAGCTGGGCGGGTGAGACATGTGAGTGAGACTCTTGAATATTTGTTGAGTACATTAATCAGCTACAGAGGCAGCCATTTTGTACTCAGACCCAGCCATCTTAATACATCATATGGTAGTTTCAAAATGACTGCCTCAAAAAAATCCTGCTTCACTCCCAAGATGGTGCTACCTACAGAGCTTGGCGTTGTAGTCCACAAGCAGGTCATTGTCCCTAGCTATACTGTCCCATGGTTCCACAGTGTGTACCTTCTGCTGATGGCAAGAGATCTGGAGGTGATATTCAGCTGGAATGCATTGGCACCGCTGTACTGGTTATTTACAGCTTGCAAGCATGCCGATAAGTCAGCATCAGTTGACAGGCCAGTGCTCTTCCCCTACCAGTGGTTTGGTTCTTCCCAGAAGATGGGAGGCTTCCTCCCACCCACTTCCATACACACAGCCCTACAAGTACATGTACACACCTACTCATACAGTTACAACTTTGCCCTTCCCCAAGGTCCTGCTCTGAGGTTAGCAGTTTCTTCTGGGCAAACAAAATGGCCTGTTTCTGCCTGGAGTCTTCTCTTTCTAGGACCTAATAGACCATGAGCAGGGCCAAGTGAAAACTTCCCAGAGCCTTCCAGCTTCTTATGTCCCCTCTCCTATATTCCCTGTTCTTCTGCTCTGCCTCTCCTTTCTGTTTCTGCCCTTGATTTCTGGACAAAACACACTTGCTGCCAGGTTTCAGGAATACCCTATGGAAGGGTCAGAAAAACCCTAAATGGGCCTTTACACAGCCCAAGAAGGTACCGCCTCATGAAAGCAAAGACTGGGCCCAGGAGAAGTAGACATTACCGCTTACTGGCTATGTCCTCGGTGGTGAAAAACTTTCAGAAAGGAAGCTCACTTCCTCCCGAGGAAAATTCCGATTATCACTGCAGCGGATTATGAATTTTATAGTCACAAAAAGATGAACAAAGATTCGGCTTAAGTCTATTTTCAGCCTTCATCTTGCCGGGGAACAGAAAACATAATTTAGTCATTTCTTGATGAATTGAGTCACTGCATGTGCATGTGCAAATGCTTTGGAGTAGACAGTCCAGAGAAGACACTTCCCTTGCTGTCTGTCTCCCCAGATGACATCGGAATTCTGGGGTCTTGGGCATTGATGAGGAATGGGTGAGGAATTGCTGACCCATCTTATTGCCAATGATGTGTAAATAGTATCTTCAGGATTTGGTCTTTGGCTCTTGGGGTCACAGAGAAACAACAGTTATGTGAGGGGCTTTCTCCAGGAGGTGAGGGGCAGAGTTGCAGCGCTCTCCCCAGATCCCATCTGCCATTCTTTTAGTTATTACCCAAAAAAATTATATATGATTGATAGCTTGATTTGATGCACTTCTGCATACTATTTTTTATTGCTACAGATTTCCGTTCCTGATGGTATCATGGGTGATTTGAAAGAAGTTGCTGGGGAAGAAGATTTTGCCTTGACTTACAGAAGCTGCTACTTAACAGATACAGAGTAGGAACATGGGTTTTGGAGAAAATAGATTTTGGTTTGTCAATAAGAGTGTGAATTTCCTGACTCATTACAATTAAAATGCGCTCAATAAACATTTTGCTATTTATTGATGAGTGAACCAGTGTTAAAACCACCTTTTATTGAAAGTCTCTATTTTTTCTATAAAAATGTTCATTGCTTTTTTAATTGTGAAAGTCACACAAATTTGAAATGTAAAAATTGTACGAATTAAAAATAAGTGAAAGTTACCCATAGTTCCACCATAAATTCCAAAAATAAGCATTGTAAGTATCTGGATATTTTTTCTTCTGGCCTTTTGTCTCTGTGTGGGGTGAGTGTATATTTACATGATTATACAAGTTATTTGCACATCCTTTGCATCCTTTTGTTGGTCTGTTTGTTTTCTTACATTCGCTATAGATCATGAGCTGTTTTAATTTTCCACTAAGATTTCTGAGAAGTCACTGAAGACGAAGTTGAAAGAGAAACTTAAAAAGAAAAAATAGATCTTATCCGGAGAGCAAGTTATGCACCAGTCATTGCCCGAGTGTTCAGTGTATCTCACTTCATCATCTCTCTTCCCAAGAGCCTTAAGAGGAATGTACTGCTTTCCCCCTCATTTTACAGGTTAGGAAATGGGTTTTTGCAAGGGTAATGTGTACACGGCAGCACACAGAAAATTGTGAAAATAAGAATTGAATCGATGCAGGTGATTCTCAAAGTCAAGATCTTGGCTACACCACCATACTATTCCTCCATTCATCCAGTCAGTCAGTCTACAAATGGTCTAAAACCCATGCTCTGGAATGCATCCATGAGCAGAACAGGCAAAGAGAAATGCCCTCCTGAGGTTACATTCTACTGAGGGTCAGGGATGCTGAAAATAGAAGATGAATAAGATAAATGAAGAAAAGTTGCAATCCTGTCAAGGGTTCTAAGTTCTGTGAAGAATAGCAAACAGGGAGGTGACCGCACGCTGCAACCTGAAATAGGATGCTTAAGGCAGACCTCACTGAGAAGGAGACCCGTGAACAAAGTCTGGAGGGAGGTGAGGGAGTGAGCCATGTGGATGTCCCAAGGAAGATCATTCCAGCAGAGCGAGCAGCCCATGCCAAGTCCCCAGAGAAGGAGGGTGCTTGGACTGTATAAGGAACAGGAGGTCAGAGCGACTGGCACAGGAGGAGGCATGCAAGAGATGAGATCGGAGATTTGGGTCAAGGGGTCCAGTCACTTTGTAAACTCACGTTCAGACTTAGGCTTTTTCTTTAGGAGTGATGGGAAGGAATTAGAAGGCTCAGAATAGAGTGGCCTGGTCCAACATGAATTTTTTAAAATACCTGGCTTTTCTGTGAAACGGGTTAGTGAGATTAAGGATGGAAAGGTGGCCAAGAAGCTAATGCAAGGCTCCAAGCAAAAGCCTGAAGAGGGAGGATCTTGTAGCCCCTGGGCAAAGCAGGTGCTTTCTCTGCTGCTCTGTAGAGCTGAGACACCAATGAGAGCCACTGAACACCTAATAGCTCCCTATGCTGCCTCGCCTCACTGCTCTCAACTCGAGAGGAGAGGGGTGAGCATGCCAGTAATGTGGAGTTGCCATGAGGGATTGGACCAGGGCAATGGCAGAAAGGGGGAGGCGTGGCTAGATCCCAGAGCCATTTGAAGGTGGTCAAGAGGACACCAGAGCAAGCGAATGTTGACGGTTGCCCGAGATGACGGTCAAGGCCTTCAGGCGAGATGAGTCTGCTGAGGGACTGTGTCCTAAGGACAAGTAGAGGCCTGGGCCCCTCCAACAAGCAGAGGCTGAAAAGTCGAAGGGAAACCAGCACAAAGGACTTAGAAAATCTAGGTGGTGAGACAGAATAGCAGTCTCTTTTGAGAGCCAATCTGGGGCAACTTGTTTGACATGCATCATCTCATCAAATCCCCTCTCCAATCTTGTGGGAAAAAGCATTCCACCCATTTCATAGATGAAAGAAAGAGACTCAGAGGGAAGAAAGAAATCACCCAGGGTGTGAAATAAGGAAACAGCAGAGCCAGAAGCGAAGCCCTTATCTGGATATAAAGGGCAACTCTCTTGGCTGTGTCTTAGCCCTGCACGTGAGACAAGTCAATATGCAAGGCTGCATTTTTTGCTACATTGGTCCCAGCAAGCAGCCCTCAACGGTGACCCTAAGGGAGCTGGTGGGTGCCTGTTTCAGCTCCCTCTAACTTGAATGGGATGATTCTGAGACATGCTCTCCACTGCCTCCCAGAATTCCCCAGTGGGATTTGTCCCCAGCTGCCCACGGTCACCACTGTGGGCTTATGTCTCCTGATTGGTTTCCTTTCAGACCTGTCTCTTGCATTCCCTTCGTGGCATTTCTCAAATCGCCTCCAAACAAATACTTTGCCCTCATTCCTTATTCCTCTGAGAATCCCAGAGGTCGACGCTTGGTGGAGAACAAAGACTCACGGCTTGAGCCTGCGCACAGATACACGCCAGCGGCCTGGCCACTCTCCCATGGTCCGAGGTGTGTGGGGATGGACATCTGGGCCCGCCGTGTCTGCGTGTGTGAGTCACGTGTGTCCAAGCAGACGTCCTCGTGGGGTTGTGGGTGGGTGTCCGTGTCTGTGCGCCAGCTCACGTGTTAAACTCAGGAGAGGGAAACGGAAGTAGCTCCTTATGTAAATATTGGACAACCTGCGGACTCGTCTCTTTTGCTTCTAGTCATTTCGGAGTTTCCGAAACTTGGTCACTCCTCCCCTTGGATGAAGGTGAGAGTGGAGGTGGGGGAAAATGAGGTTATTTTTGTCCTGGGGATTTCAGGGCCCCTCTTTTATCGGTGTCCCCCTCTCTCCTGTCCACTCAAACCCCCAGAGGGGAAGTTCTGCTGAAGAGACCGAGGTTCTTATAGACCCTAGGCAAAGCAGGTGTCACCCTTGCTGCTCTGTAGACCCTAGGCAAAGCAGGTGCACCCTTGCTGCTCAATGAGAGCCATTGAATACCCAGTGGCACCCCCATGCCACCCCACCCCAATGCTCTCAACTTGAGAAGAAAGGGGTGAGTGAACACCAGAGTGGAGACAGTTTTCCATTCAGTGATTAAAAACCATAGGTTTGCAATCTACCTGGGTGTGTGTCCACGGCCAAGCCATTCAGTCACTCTGAGTACCGGGTTCTAGCCTGTAGAAAGGGGATGAGAAAGCCCCAAAGCCCGCAGGATGTCTGTGAGTTTTAGGGCGTCCAGGAGCCCGTGGAGAGCGCTTGAAAGAACAGGTTTAGAACCTGACAGATACACGTTTAAGTGTTATCTCTGCCGTTTCCGTGACCTTGGGAAGCACATCAACCTCTCCGGGCCTCAATGCTCATTTGTAAAATGGGGATTAAAATGTCTCAATCTTATTTAGTTCAGTACAATAACATGTAAATTACCCATCTCTCATCCGGCAGAAAGACCAGGTTTATAAAAGCCCATTTTCTCCTTTCTGTCCACCCAGCTGCTGAGGAAAAATAGAGTCAAGTGCAGGTAAAAAGGTGGGAGGGAGGTGAATGGGAGGCGCAGAGGGTGTTTCCCAGGGCTAACCAATGCAGAGGCTTAGGGAAGTATTAATCCAACTCACACACATTCCTGCGACAGATAACAAGGGGAACAGGTAGAGGATGAGGTGCTGTAATATGCAAAGAATTCTACTTATAAGAAAAGAAAAAGTTGGGGGCTACAGATCTTCTTATCCTGCACAGGAGAGAGCAAATAGACCCCATGTAAATCTGACAATGCAAAAATAGTAGCTCAAAGTCTAATAGGTAAAACTCTAATCGTGATCAACTAAAAATTAAAGTAGAGCCCATAACATAGTAAGGGTGAGAGAGAAAGAGGAGAGATGTCACTTGATGACAAGACAAGACAGCATGGTCTGTGTCCTGTGGGACTCACAGTGGACCAAGGGAGATGGAAGTAGACAAGTGAGGGTTGGTTATACATGTGGTCGGAGATCAGCTGTAACAGAGACCGTGGATTGGGAGTACTCAGTTAGGCTGGGCAGTCAGGGAGGCTTTTTGGAGGAAATGGCATTTCAAAGAGATGTAAGGGCAGGAATGAGTCGGCCAGGAAGGGTTTTCCAGGCAGGAGGCAATCTCAGAGGAAAGCCTGGCACTCTGGAGCATGAGAGCTGGACGTCTTGGAGGACTCACGTGATGTGAGCTTCCTGCAGCTGGGAAGAGAGAGGGAGTCAGGAGACAGTTGGCCACAAGGGAAAGGCGGGTGGGAACCAGGCCACCGCGAGCAGTGGGGACCTTCCTCTCAGGGCAGAGTGAAGCCATAGACGTGGTTTTAAATGTGAGAGTGATGAGATCAAAGCTCTGCTTTTACAAGATTGCCCTCGAGGGCAGATAAGACCACTGAAGCTTCTGAGTCCAACATGGGTCGTAGGCAGAGAGGCACAGAACCTGATAGATGTGTGAGCCCATGTTGCCATCTTCCAGGGAGGAGACAGGAGGCTTGTTCCCTGGAGACCAGCGTGGAGGTAATGGGAAGAAGAGGAATTCCAAGACTCAGAAGCCATGTAGGATCTTGTAGTCAAGAGGGTTTGTTAAGAGATTAGATAAGGCAATGAAGAAACATTCCCATGTTTCTGGCATTAGCGACCCAGTGAATGGTGTTGTCATTTATTAACATGGAAAGACCGCGGGAAGGACATTTTAGAGAGCTCGCCAAGAGCTCAGTTTTGGACATTCTGTCCCTAAGTAGTCGATGACACACCCATTGGACATCAGAGTCTAGGATTCAGAGGACAGGATGGGGTGGGAGGTATACATTTGGGAGTTGTTGGCTTGCAGTTGGCATTCGAAGC
The DNA here is from genome assembly GCF_000164805.1 of Carlito syrichta. Lineage (NCBI taxonomy): Eukaryota > Metazoa > Chordata > Mammalia > Primates > Tarsiidae > Carlito > Carlito syrichta. The sequence goes on from NW_007249739.1 coordinate 631,121, forward strand.
CATTGGAATGTCTGAGGTCACCAAAGCAGAAGAGAGACCCTTAGAAAGTTCAAAACTCAACTCGGTTCCTTCCAAACAAAATATCCAGATCCTTGAGGATTTTTGAAAATAAATGACTCGGAGGTATTTCTTCCACGGTGCTTGGTTCCTCTCGTCATCTTTGGCCACAAAAGTGATGCTGTTGGCTCTGACCCTTGGCCGGCTCACAGGAAGACGCGTAGCCAGTTGAAAACCATGTCTTCCCCAGTGGTCCCCGTGCCAGGCTCCGTGAACCACCTTATCCCTCTCCCCTTCCTTCCACTCCACCTCTGCCAGGAGACAGGGGGACTTGGTCTTGGAGTTCTGAAAAGGGCCTACAGATCTTACGAGATTTTTCCTTTTGTCCCAGAAGGCAAGAGGTGGAGTAAGCCTCTTTCCCAGATGAAACAAGACTTCAGGGAGCAGGGTCCCCTCGGCCTCATCTCCCAAATCCCTCATTTCTTCTCCAGAACAGACGCCTCCCCGTGCATTGCCAACCGCCTTCTGGAGATTTCCACTTAGGTTGTGCCATGGCCTTTTCACTATGTCCAAAACCAAATGTTGGGCGTGCTTTTTTCTCCAAAGCTGTCCCTCATTCAATATCTCTACTTTACATAATGACACCATCATCCATCAAAGGGCTTGAACTAGAAGGAAAAGACGGACGGTCAACCAAGATCCCTTCTCCTTCCCCCGGCCCACGTCCAAGTCCATCATTCTCTGAGTTCCACCGACGCTGCTTGTGGCTGTGCTCGCCTCTTCCGGCCTCTGTCACTACCTTAGCCCAAGCTTCCACTAAGCCTAGCTTGTTTCTTTTTGCCTGGAGGCTCGCCACCATAGACCCACTCTCTCCCCACAGTCCATCCTCCATACACCTCTTGATCTTTCTAAATCACCAATCTGATTCTCAGTCTCTACCATGATATCCTGGCAGGGTTCTCCCATTCCCTTAGAAGAAATTCCAAGCTCCTCAGTGATCCAGGGACCTCGATGGCATGGTCACCGCCTGCCTTCTTGTCTAATATTTCCCAATTTCTTCTCACGCTTTCCTTTCAATCTTAGTGAGATTCAGTGGCTCCCCTACGTCGCTACCCACGCACTGTTTCTCTTTTTCAGATGCTCTCTCTGTCCAGCTACTTCTTCACATCCTTCTCTGGCTCCCTCCCCGCACTTGCTACCCCTTCTCTCATTGCAATGGTGCCATCTTTGCTCAGATGAGCTGCTCCTCCAACCAGTCTGTATGTTCTTTGAAGGGAGGAGCTGAGACTCATTGGACTCTGCTTCCAGTGCTTACTATAGCACCTGACCCAGAGGAGGCATCAATGGATGCTGATTAAATGAGTTAATGAATGATTGAGAAGCCATCCCCCTGTATATATCAGTCAAGATACCTGAAGGAAGTAGAAAGCACATCCAAGGGAACTTTAAGAGGCATCCATGAATATTACACAGTCATAAAAAAGGACAAAATTATAAACTTCACAATCTATAATACTGAATGACCTATCACAGAAACAAAGACCTGAGTACCACATGTTCTCACTTATACGCAGACCTTGAACAATTATCATAATGCCATAAGAAAAGGATTGGCAGTAGTGGGAAACTGCCACAGGAGTAGGGAGCACACTTCATCCGCAAGGGTACGTGCATAATAAACATTGGTATACCTAACCCTGCATTGTACCCCACATCTTTAAAATAAAAAAATAAAATTAATAAAAAATAAAAATAAAAGACTAGGCCAGGCTCGGTGGCTCAGGCTGTAATCCCAGCACTTTGGGAGGCCGAGGCGAGTGGATAACCTGAACCTGTGGGTTCGAGACCAGCCCGGACAACTTGGTGAGACTTCGTCTCTACAATAAATCAAAAATTAGTCAGGTGTGGTAACGTGTGCCTGGAGTTTCGGCTGCTTGGAAGACTGAGGCAGAAGGATTGCCAGAGCCCAGCAGGTTGATGCTGGAGTGGCTGTGAGTGCCACGGCCCTTCAGCCTGGGCAACAGAGTGAGACTCCAACTCAATCAATAAATAAATAAAAGATTTTTTTTTAAAAAGAGGCATCCATGGGGACAGTTGATTGAATTATAAAGAAGGGACATGGGGGTGCCAGGGACCCTGCAACTGTTGGCAGCATCACTGCACCACTGCTGAGGTGACATGGTTTTGCCGGAATGGGGTGAGAGCTGAGACTATAGAAGACAGGCCACGAGGCAAGAACTCTGGACCAGCGGGGACCACCCAGGACACTTGGATTGTTCCCATTGGTTTCGTTGCCTGTCTCCCTCATGACACCATGAGCTCCTTAATAAACCAAGTGTCACTCCCCTCTAGACCCCCAGACTTGAAGACCAAGTCTTCCATTAAGTGTTTGCTGGTCAATATACTGATTTTCTAAGACCACTACCTCCGGGCTGGTTGCTTTCTTACCCTACTATGCACTTCCCCAGAAAGAGACCTCAAGCTGACTACCCAGGCCCCAAATGACCATCAGGTGCTGCTGAATATGCACCTCTCTCAATGGAGTTCAAGGGCTCCAGGTCTTGTCCCTCAAACTCAAAGAGCATCATACCGGGGGTTCTAAACAAATGTATACACCATTTCAGAGATGTTATCTATGTATTACTTTTCAGGGTTGAATTGAATTATGGTAGCCATGTGTACTAAGATGTGTGCTCAAAACATGACATTAATCAAATGAATGCCAGCATCACCATGTGACAGGCAGGACAGTCAAAGAAAGGGCAGAAGCACAGTTGTCATTTGAGGAGCGCAAGACCATTTTGAAGTAGTTTTTGCAATTTGAGAACGTTGTGAAAGTGTGACAATGGAGGCATGAGTATGCAACAGAACCTCTGACACACCTGACAATTGCACGCATTTGTGATACGTGTGAGACGCAAGGTACTGTGTGTGATGTGCACAAGGGAAGATTTGGGAGTCCTCACACTGCAACAAGTCCTGCCCTAGTCCACCGTCATCAGAAGTATCTAGAAGCTGACAGCAACCACTCGGAGCACCTCTTGTAACTGCAGAAGTCAAACATGAGTTGTATTCATCTTTTGTTTTTTGGCGTATATTGAGTATTACAATTTCAATACAGTTTTTTCCTTTCTTCAAATGGACATTTTTGGCACCCTCTGTACATTGAGCGTATACTTGGCTAAGCAAAAAATTGTGTCCACAATATTCTGGGACTCCAGTAGAAAAGTCAAACAATTTAAGGGAGTCTGATTTGACGGGAGCAACCAAAGAGAAACCCTTGCAAGGTTGTATCCAGTCTTTCTGTCTTCTTGGGATTAAATAGGGAGCCAGGCTCCGGCCCTGCAATCCTTCAGCTCACTGTCTCAAGAGAAAAGGTTAAATCGGGTTCACTTTATTTTATTCCAAAGCAAATTTTGAATCTTCTCATTATTTCCTGTTTCGCAGCCACAGAAATAGTATTCATTCATTCATCTCTTCATTCATTCAATACATATTAAGCACCAACTCTAAGATCCTAGTATAATGGGGGCAGTAATAAATAATCAACTCAATAAATAACCTAATTACATAGAGTTTGCAATGTGAAAAGTGGTATGATAAAAAATAAGTAGAGAAAGATAAAGAGAATTAGAAGTAAGAAGAGACAACTGTAACAATAGCTTTTAAATTCCCATCAGCATGTAAACTTTTTTAAATTTTTGTTTTGATTTTTTTAATGGAAGAAGAAACCAATATCAAGCCTAGTCTTTATTGGAAAAAAGAAGGTTTACAGCACATTCTGAGATGTTAGGGTAGGGACTCAGTGGCCAGCCGGTGGGGCACCAGCTTGCAATAGATTCCACACTAGGACATGGCTGGGTCTTGCCTTTATGCAGCCAGAACCAGATGGCAGCACTGTCATCCTCTTCACAGATGCAGCCCGCCGTTCACTTGTTGGTAAAAGAGAGAATTGGGGTATTCGTTGGAGCCTGAGGCTGCCTCTGATGGTGGCAAATTGTAGGGTCCAGTCCCTTCTGTGTGGCCACCAAGACCTCCCTCTCCGGCCCAGTCACCTGCTTGTCATCAGTAGCATCACCACCTCCAGATGCCAGGGAGTGTGCCACAGCCGCCCCATTGGAACCATGAGCTCTCAGGGCCTCATGGCCAGTGCTCCCACTCTACAAATGACCCTTGAAGCCATCATGCCCAAGGCAAGCAGCAAGATTTCTGGGAACAAGCTGTGGAGATAGGTGGGACTTCCTGGGCAGGCTTCTCTAATTGGCTTTAAACAAATTCTCTTTCCCATTCCAGGTGGCCCTTTTGCTAACGTTCCCTCATTCTGCTCTCCTTGACAGCAAAGTTCCAAAGCAGAATGATGGCTATCTCGTGCCCCCTCCCATTCTCTCACCTCACCCCATTGCCCTGTGAGATGGCGCGGATCAAAGTGACCAGTGATCGAGGTGCCCGGTGACTTGTGTCATCTTTTCTGAGTCTCTACCTGCCTCCTCCTCATCAGCTTCTCTTCTGAGTCCCCTTGCTGCTTTTGCCTGGACATGCTGGAGTAAATATTTTGGTTATCTACTACTGTGGGAAATAAAAAACACTTCCAAAGCTTAGTGGCCCAAAACAGCTATGTATTATATCTTAGAATTCTGTGGTTGACAGAGAGATTCTTCTTCTGTGTGTGGTGTCTCCTGAGGGTGCTGGGACACCTGAAAGATCCAAAATGACCTCACTCACATGACTGGCAGTTGATGCTGGCTCCCAGCTGGGGACATTGACTCCCCTCCCCAGGAGTTCTGAGACTGCTTGGGCTTCCTTGCAGCATGGCGCATGGCCACTGGGTTTGAAGAGTAAGGAGTTCAAGAAAGGGAGCCTCAGCATGCTAATACCATAAAGGTCTTCACTTGCATCCTGCTTGCTGGCATCCCCTGAGCCCATGCTAGTCACGTGATCCAGAGCCAGTGTCAGAGCAGGGTGTGTGATGGGATGAATGCCTGGCACCATGGTTCGTAGCAGGCCAGTCTTGGCACCGTTTATCACAGAGACCTCCAGAGTTTAGCCCTTGGCTGTCAATCACTCCCCTCCCAGGCGATGTCCAGTCCATCTTATGACTTCAAACACCTTCCGAAAGCCGAGGACCTCCACGTGTGACTTCTAGACCAGATATCCCTTTTCTCATTCAGCATCTTTTCTTGAGTATCCAGTCACCGTCTCAAACTTCCCTCACCCCTCAGCCAACGAACTCCTCGATCCTGGGCCTTCTCTTCCTCTACCAGCTAATCGGGTCCCAATCCAAGGACCCATCTGTGACCTTTCTCATTCTCTCAAATTCCATTTACGAGCCAGCTCTGCCCTCAAAACACATCCCGACTTGCCTGTCACCACCAACGCCACCCATTCTTGCATCACAAAACCCACTGGCTTCCCTCCTTCAACCTGTGTTCCCATGGCCCGTTCTCCACACAGCGGTCCGAGTCTTCCTCCCAGGGAGCGCAGGGATTACGTCACCCTTGTGTGTAGAGTCTTTGAGTGGGTCCCTATTTTACCGAGAACGAACCACAAGCTCCCGCGGTGGCCGGCGAGGCCCTTGGGGACCTGCCCCTGCCTGATTTTCCTCCCTTCCCTTGTGCCACCTACCCTCTGTGTCTCAGGCGCCCTTTCAGTCTTTCTTTGGTCCCTGACAACTCACACTCATAACCTCTCAGGATTTCAGATTTTCTGTCCCCTTCACCTTAAGCACTCTTCCCTCAGATGGTTGCCTTCTGCCTATTCCTCAAGAGTGTCACCTGAGCCGGGCTCGGTGGCTCAGCCTGTCATCCTGCGCCTTTGGGAGGCTGAGGTGAGTGGATGGCCTGAGCCCGCGGGTTCGAGACCCACCTGGGCAGAGAGACCTCATCTCTACAATAAATCAAAAAATCAGCCGGGCATGGTAGTGCATGCCTGTAATTCCGGCTACTCGGAAGGCTGAGGCGGAAGGATCGCCGGAGCCCAGCAGGTCGAGGCTGCGGTGGCCGGGAG